>NW_023647464.1:0-2500 GCF_015228065.2 Penaeus monodon
AAACGAGGACCCCAAAACGGGGCTTGCCACAAACGAGGTCTTGACCAAACGAGGTCTTGACCAAACGAGGTCTTGACCAAACGAGGTCTTGACCAAACGAGGTCTTGACCAAACGAGGTCTTGACCAAACGAGGTCTTGACCAAACGAGGTCTTGACCAAAACGAGGTTTTGACCAAACGGTTTTGCCCCGAGGTCTTTTAAACCACGGGTGCCATAATTGTCTTTTGGACCCCTTTGACCCACTTGGCGGGGTGGCAGGCGGGCACTTTTCCTTAAGTTATTCCGGGGACTAGTATTTTGGTGGGGTTGGGGTTGGGTTGGGGGGGAGGGGATTTTTTTGCTTAAAGGGGTTTTGCCAAAGATTTTTTAATTGTTTTTTCAATCTTTTTTTCTTTTTTTTTCCTTTTTTTCTTCCTCCTTTTTTTTTTTCCTCTCTCTCTCCTCTCTCTCTCTCTCTTCTTTCTCTCCTCTCTCTCTTTTTTTTTTCCTCTTCTTTTTCTCTTTCTCTCCTTTCTCTCTCTCTCCTCTCTCCTCCCCTTTTCCCCTCTCTTCTCTCCCTCTCTTTTCTCTCTCTCCTCTCTCTCTTTCCCTTCTTTTTTCCCTCCCCTTTTCTTCCATTTTCTTCCCCCCTTTTTCTCCTCTCCTCCCCCTCCTCCTCCCCCCTCCTTCCTCCCCTCCCCTCCTTCCCCTCTCCTCCCCTCCTTTCCCTCCTCCCCCCCTCCTCCTTCTCTTCCCCCTTTTCCCTCCCCTCCTCCTCTCTTCTCCCCTTCCTCTCCTCCTCCTCCCCCCCCCTCCTCCTCCCCCGCCCCCTCCCCCTCCCCCTCCTCCTCCTCCTCCTCCCCTCCCCCCCCTCCTTCTTTTTCTACAAACAGCCAGATTTCCAGATTATATTTCCAGGAATGATATAAAAAGTGTTATCCTTAATTAACTTTTTATAAACAAACAGATTTTAAAATTTTGGTTCAAGCAATGTTGCACGATTGAGAAAGTCAACATACATGCCTACACACTGAACTCTCTACCGATGTTCAGTAAAAAAACATCCCCAAAAAAATTTGTACATGCATACACTTTTACCACCTCATACTTTCAACCTACACCCACACACACATACCCAAACATACAGAAAATCATACATAATACCAACATACTACATAATAATACATCATACATACATACAACATACATACTACATACATACTTATACATACAACAAATCATACATACATAATACATACATCACAATCCCACAAAGATACATAAATAACCACGCTTTCGCCATCATACATACATACTACATACATACTACTACATACATACTAACCCCTACATAATACATACATACTACAACAACATACATCAAAATAATAATACTACATACCAAAAACTAGCACAAAAATTCAATAATTTCAAAACCATTTATTTCTTTCAATTATTAATTTACATTAACCGTCGATGTTATTGCTCTTAAAATTATTGCAATTAACTTAATTTGCGCTTTTCATTATCTTAATTATTTTGGCAAACGATATTCTAGGTGAAAAAAAGGCAATTTGTTTTGTAATATATGGTAATGAGATATTCTGTTTTTTTGTTGTTGTTGTTTGTAAATTTTTTATTTTTATATTATTATTTTTTTTTTTTTTATTAATTCGTTTGATGCTGTGTTTCATTTTTTTTCTTTTCTTTTCTTTTCAGGTAAGTTTCCTTGAAATAATATGGTCAGTATTAAAGGAAGGTAAGATTAGAGTATTCTTTTTACTTTGTGTTTATTTTCTCCCTTTCTCTTTTTTTTTTTTTCTCCGTCCCCCCCCCCCCCCTCCTCTATCTCTCCTCTCTTTCTCTCTCTCTCTCTCTCCCTCTCCCTCCCCCTTTCTCTCTCTCTCTCTCTCTTCCTCTCCCTCTCTCTCCTCCCTCTCTCTCTCTTCTCTCCTCTCTCCCCCCCTTCTCTCTCTCTTTCCTCTCTCCTCTCTCTCTTTTTCTCTCCCCCCCCCCTCTTTTCCCCTTTTCTCTCCTCTTCCCTCTTTCTCTCTCTCTCTCTCTCTCCTCTCCTCCCTTCTCCTCTCTTCTCCTCTCTCTCCTCTCCTCTCTCTCTCTCTCCCTCTCTCTCTCTTTTCCCCCTCCTCTCTTTTCTCTCTCGCTATTTTTTCTATTTCCCCCCCCCCTCGCCCCCCCCCCCCTCCCCCGGGCCCCGGGGAGGCCCTAAGCAACGGGGCCCTCAAAAGGCCCAAAAAAAAAGGGGAGACTTTTCACATTTTACTAACTCCCTTGCGGTCCGTGACTCCAGGCTTGACTCACCTTTCTTTTTTATTTTTTTAAACCCTTCGCCGAAAAAATTTTTGAAAAAAAAAAAAGGTTTTTTTGCGCATTTCCCCTTTTGGGTGTTTGTTTGTGTCCGTTAGTTAGATGGTGGGGAAAGAATAAAAATGCATTGGGTAGATATAAAATAAACACTGGGTTAAGACGCATAAAAACTTTTTAAAAATTTCTGCACCATAC
>NW_023647466.1:0-7226 GCF_015228065.2 Penaeus monodon
AATTTTTTTAAAACTTTTTTTTAATAACACATTATTTTTTTCATATATTTTCATCATTATTTATCATCATTATCATCATTATTGCAATTATTATCATCATTATTGGGAAATTGTTTATTTATTATTATTGCCCCAAATTTTTGATTATATAATATATTTTGCAAAAATACTAAAAACCACAACATATAATATTAATTTAAAATAATAATAACAATATAATTTTTTAAAAATTATTTATATCATTATCTAATTATATCGTTATTATGTAATTAAATTTCTGTATAATAATTATTTTGCAATTATACTACAGTACAAATAATAATAATATAATAATAACAATAATAATACTAAAAACAATATTTAAACCCCTAGCTTATATTATTATACTTATACTTATTATTATTATTGTTAATTATTACGTATAAAAGATTTTTTGCAATAACTAAAAAATTAAGATAATAGTAATATAATAATTTAATAATTAAAAAAATAATATAATAATAATAAAAATAATAATAATAATTTTTTAAAAATATTCAAATGTTATCAAATTCTCTTTATTCTCACTTTTATCATCATTATGTTCAATATTAAAATACAATTCTGGAAATTATTATCATTATTACCAATAATTGCCGAAATCACCAAGAATCGAAAAAACGTCATTTTGGAGTAGACTCCAAAGGCTATATTTCGCTAGATTTTGCCGCTTTTTTCGACTTTTGGAATGTTTTTCTTATACCTTTTTTATATTATATTTACACATTCCTCTTATTTCATCTCGTTTCTCATGTTATCATCATTATTTCGTTATCATCATCATTTCATCATTATCATCATTATCCTCTCATTATCAACATTATTGCAATTATTATCACATTATTGCAATGTTATACATTATTTTGCCATTATTGGAGTTATAGTTATATATTTTTGCAATAATACTAATACCACAACATAATAATAGTCATAACAATAAGAATAACATAATAAAACGATTTTAATAATATTATTTATATCATTATCTTAATTAGTAATCGTTATTACTGTAATTATTACTGTTATAATAATTATTTTTGCATTATACTACCAGTACAAATATAAATATGATATAATAACAATAAAATACTAATACCAATTTATAACCACTAGCATTATTATTAGTATACTTATACTTATTATTATTATGTTTCTTATTCAGATATAATAGATTTTTTGGGCAATTATCTAAGATTAGATATAGTCATACTCTAATAATACTCCTAATATAATAATATATATAATAAATAATAGTTTATAATACATATAATATAATTTAATACTATTCAAATGTTATCACAATTCTCTTTATTCTCACTTTTAATCATCATTATTGTTATGATTATACAATTCTGGTAATTATTATCATTATTACCCTAATAATTGCGAAATCAACCAAAGAAATCGAAAAAAAAAAACGTCATGTTTGGAGTATACTCTCAAAAGGCTATTTTCGCTAGATTTTTGCCGCTTTTTCGCTTTTGGGGGGGGATGTTTTTCTTATACCTTTTTTATATTATCTATGGACACAATTCCTCTTATTATCATCATCGTTATCATGATATCATCATTATTATCGTTATCATCATCATTATCATCATTATCATCATTATCATCATCATTAGCATCATTATTGCAATTATTATCATCATTATTGCAATTGTTTATCATATTATTGCAATTAATGGAGTTATATTATATATTTTTTGCAATAATACTAATAAGCACAAACAATATAATAGTAATAACAATATAATAACAATAATAACGATTTTAATAATATTATTTATTCATATCTAATTAGTATCGTTATTACTGTAATTATTACTGTTATATAATTATTTTTGCAATTCTCCTACCGAGTACAGAATAATAATATGATAATAATAAAAAATATACTAATAACAATATTATAACCACTAGCATTATTCTTCATTTATACTTATACTTATTATTATTATTGTGTATTATTACAGATATACTAGATTTTTTGGCATTATACTAATAATTAGATAATATAATAATATAATAATCTATAATAATAATAATAATAATAATAAATATATAATAATAATAATAATAATATAATAATTTTAATAATATTCAAATGTTATCAAATCTCTTTATTCCTCACTTTTAATCATCCTATTGGCTATGATTACTACAATTCTGGTAATTATTATATTATTCCCGCTAATAATTGCGAATCACAAGAAATTCGAAAACACGTCATTTGGAGTATCCTACTCAAAAGGGCTAATTTTCGCTAGAGTTTGCCGCTTTTTCGCCTTTTGGGAATGTTTTTCTTATACCTTTTTTATTTATATATTTGACCACAATTCCCTTATTATATCATCGTTATCATGATATCATCATTAGTATCCGTTATCATCATCATTATCATCATTATCATCATTAGCATCCACATTATCACATTAGTGTCAATTAATTATCTCCTTATTGCAATTGTTATCATTATTATGCATTATTGAGTTATAGTATTATTTTTTCAATAATACTAATACCACAACAATAATAATAGTAATAACATACTATAACCTATAACGATTTTTATAATAATTATTTATCTCATTATCTTAATTAGTATCGTTTATTATAATGTAATTATACCTGTTATAATAATTATTTTTGCAATTATACTACCAGTACCAATAATAATGATAATAATAACAATAATACATATAATAACAATATTGTAACCACTAGCATTTTATTATACTTATACTTATTATTATTTGTTATTATGAAGATATAATAAATTTTTTGGCAATTAGACTAATAATTAAGATATCGTCATATAATAGAATATAATAATAATACAATAATAATATGAATAATAATAATAACTAATAATAATAATAATAATTTTTAATAATATTCAAATGTTATCAAAATTCTCTTTATTCTCCACTTTTATCATCATTATTGTTATGATTAATACAATTTCTGGTAATTTTATCATTATTACCCTATATTGCCGAAAATCACCAAGAATCGAAAACGTCATTTTGGAGTTACTCTCAAAAGGCGATATTTCGCTTGATTTTTGCCGCTTTTTGCGACTTTTGAATGTTTTGTCTTATACCTTTTTTTATATTATTATGGACACAATTCCTCTTATTATCTCATCGTTATCATGAATTATCATCATTAGTATCGTTATCATCATCATTATCATCATTATCATCATTATCATCATCAATTATCAAATCATTATTGT
The DNA here is from genome assembly GCF_015228065.2 of Penaeus monodon. Lineage (NCBI taxonomy): Eukaryota > Metazoa > Arthropoda > Malacostraca > Decapoda > Penaeidae > Penaeus > Penaeus monodon. The sequence continues at coordinate 3,281 of NW_023647466.1, forward strand.
CCAATATTATCATATTATTGCAGTTTATTGTTTATCATATTATTGCAATAATTGGAGTTATAGTATAACTATTTTTTGCATATAATACTAAATAACCACAACAATATAATAGTATAACATAATAATAACAATAATAACGATTTTTATAATAATTCTTTAATATCATTATCTTGAAATTAGTATTCGTTATTACTGTAATTATTACTGTTTAATAATTATTTTTGCAATTATAACTACCGTACAAATAATAATATAATGATAATAATAACAATAATAATACTTAACAATATTATAACCACTAGCATTATTATTATTATACTGTATACTTATTATTATTATTGTTATTATTACAGATATAATATTTTTGTGGCAAGTATACTAATAATTAGATAATAGGTAATAATAATAATATACTAATATAATAATATAATAATATACTAATAATAACTAATCATAATTTAATAATATTCCAATGTTATCAAATTCTCTTTATTCTCACTTTTTATCCATCATTATTGTTATGATACACATTCTTGGTAATTATTTATCATTATTACCCTAAATAATTGCCGAAATCCACCAAGAAAATCGAAAAAAACGTCCCATTTTTGGCGTATACTCTCAAATGCTAATATTTCGCTAGATTTGCCGTTTTCGACTTTTGGAATGTTTTTTCTTATACCTTTTTATATTATCTATGGACACAATTCCCTCTTCATTATCTCCATCGTTATCATGATTATCATCATTAGTATAGTATACATCATCATTATCATCATGATCTCATTACATATCATTTCATCATTTTGCAATTATTATCATCATTTGCTCAATTGTTATCGATATTATTGCAATTATTGGAGTTATAGTAGATATTTTTGCAATAATATATAACCACAACAATAAAATAGTAATACCATAATAATAAACAATACTACGATGTTTTAATAATTATTTATATCATTATCTTATTATTATCGTTATTACTGTAATTATGTACTGTATAATATTATTTTTGCAATTATACTACCAGTACAAATAATAATATGATAAAACACAATAATAATCTAATACACTATTATAACCCACTACCTTATTTTATTAATACTTCATAACTTATTATTAATTATTGTTATTTTAACAATTATATAGATTTTTTGGCAATTATACTATATTAAGATATAGTATAATATAATAATAATAATAATAATATAATAATAATATAATAATATAAGAATAATCAGAATAATAATTTTAATAATATCACTGTTATCAAAATTCTCTTTATTTCTCACTTTTATCATCATTTATTGTTATGATTAATACAAGTCTGGTAATTTATTATCATTATTACCCTAACTATTGCCGAAATCACCAAGGAAAATCGAAAAAACGTCATTTTGGAGTATACTCTCAAAGGCTATATTTCGCTAGATTTTGCGCTTTTTCGACTTTTGGGAATGTTTTTCTATACCTTTTTATATTATATATTACACATTCCTCTTGATTATCATCATCGTATCATTATTTCATCATTATTATCGTTATATCATCATTATCATCATATCATCATTATCATCATCATTATCACTCATTATTTCAATTATTATCTCATTATTGCAATTGTTATCTTATTAGTGCAATTATTTGGAGTTATTAGTATCTATTTTCAATATACTATACCACAAACAATAAGAATAGTAATAACAATATATACAGAATACGATTTTTTATCATATGATTTATATCATTATCTTATTTAGTAGCGTTATTACTGTAATTATTTACTGTTTAATACTTATTTTTGCAATTATACTACCAGTACCAATTATAATGATCATAATACAATAATCATACTAACCTAAACAATATTATACCAAAACCCCCCCCCCTAGCATTATATTATTATACTTATACTTATTATTATTATTTGTTATTATTACAGATATAATGATTTTTGGCATTTATCCTAATAATTAGATAATAGTAATAATATAAATAATAATACTATAATAATAAGAATAGATAATTAATACTAATAATATAATAATATAATAATAATTTTAATAATATTCAAATTTAATCAAATTCTCTTTATTCTCACTTTTCTCATCATTATGTTATGATAATACAATTTCTGGTAATTATTATCATTATTACCCTATCTGGCCGAAATCACCAAGAAATTCGAAAATAACAGTCATTTTGGATACTCTCAAAAGGCATATTCGCTATTTTGCCCTTTTTCGACTTTTGGAATTTTTTTTATACCTTTTTATATTATTATGGACACGATTCCTTTATTTCACATATTATCATATTATCACATTATTATCGTTATCATCATCATTATCACATTATCATCGATTTATAATTCATTTATTGCAATTAATTAATCATTATTGCATTGTTATCATTATTATTGCAATTATTAGTTTATTATATTTTGCAATATACTAATAACCCAATAATATAATATAATAACAAATATAATACAATATAACGATTTTATAATAATTATTTATTATTATCTTAATTAGTATCGTTATAGTAATTATTACTGTTAATAATTATTTTTGCAATTATACTACCATAAATAATAATATATAATAATACATAATAATATAATAAACAAATTATAAAACTACATTATATTATTATATTATCTTTTTTATTTATTTTTTATTTTACAATATAATATTATTTGGTCAATTATTAATTATTAAATAATGCTAATATAAAAATGAAAAAATAATAATAATAATACTAAATAAATAATTAATAATTATCAATTTTAATAATATTGCAATGTTATCATTTCCTTTTTATTTCACTTTTACCAATCCATTATTGTTCATGATTATCATATGTAATTTATTATCTTATTTACCTAATAATTGCCGAAATCCACAATAAATCAAAAACGTCATTTTGAGTTATACTCTCAAAATTGTATATTTCGTATAATTTTGCGTTTTTTCATTTTTGGGAATATTTTATCTTATACTTTTTATATTAATAATGGACAACAATTCATTTATTATCAATCTTTATCATATTATTTCATCATTATTTATCGTTTTCATATCTTAATATTACTGATTATATACATATTATTGCAATTATTATCAAATATAATTGCAATGTTATCATTATTATTGCAATATTGGAGTTATAGTATATATTTTGCAATAATATATAACCACAAAATATAATAGTAATAAATAATAATAACAATAATACATATTAATAATATATTAATTATATCATTACTTAATTATATCGTTATTACTGTAATTATTACTGTTATAATAATTATTTTTGCAATTATACATACAAATAATAATTATGATAATAATAACAATTAATAATAATTAACAATATTATAACCTTACATTATTATTATTATACTTATACTTTTGTATTTTTTGTATCTAAAATTCATAATTTTTGGCAATGATACTAATAATTTGGTATATATAAAATAATTCTAATAATTCACTTTATATTTTAGAATATTATAATACTTAATTATATATAATAATAATCTATAATAATTTTATAATATTAATTTATCAAAATTCTCTTTATTCTCACTTTTATCATCATTATTGTTATATTAATCATATCTGAATTATTATCATATTACCCTAATATTGCCAAATACCAAATAATGAAAAATACGTATTTTGAGTATATCTCAAAGCTATATTTCGCAATTTGCCGCTTTTCGACTTTGGAATGTTTCTTATACCTTTTTATATTATATATGGACACAATTCCTTTATTATCATCATCTTATCATGATTATCATCATTATTATCGTTATCATCTCATTACATCATTATCATATTATCATCATCATTATCATCATTATTGCAATTATTATCATCATTATTGCAATTGTTATCAAATTTTTATGCAATTATTGAGTTTTTTATATTTG
>NW_023647467.1:0-7225 GCF_015228065.2 Penaeus monodon
TTTCCCCTTTTTTTTTTCCTCTTTTTTTGATTTAAAATTTTCTTATGTTAAATTTTCCCAATGTTTAAAATCCATCCCCAAAAGTTTAAAAAAGATCCAATGTCTCAACTTCTGATTCATTAAAAAATCAACAAAGTTAACTAGAAATTCAATCAGCTCTTGACTATTTTTTCTATAAAAAAAATTTCACAAATCTACTTTTTTCAATTTGCCTCTATTTTCCCAAACAGCGTTCGTAAACGTAAGCATGGAAGCCCCTTTAAAACCTCCACATAAAAAAATACTAATTGCCTGTACTCTTTTCCTATCGTAACGTGAAGCTTACTGCAAAGTAAAAAGGTTAGTTTGTACCAAATTTGGCCCCCTGTCTTCATTCTCTGACCCTTGTCAGCTTATTAGCCCAAAATTTAATTGGTAGTTTTTATAGCGTGCTAAATAGAGTTGACGTCGGTTGTGTTTGAATGCAAAAATTCCCAAAAAAATTTAAACTTATATATCATGTGTTGTAGTATATATAGTATATATATATATTATATATTATATTTTATATATATATTTTAATTTATATTATATATAATTATTTATAAAATTATTTTTAAAATTTTATATATTAAATATATATGTATTTTTAAATAATAAATAATATATATTATATATTTTATAATATATATATATATATTATATTAATATCTTATATATTATATATTTATTTATTATATTATAAAATTTTATATATATAAAAATCTTCTTCTTTTAACGGGGTTCATGTCTGAGCCGCCGTGGTCACAGCATGTATTATTGAGTTTTCATTTTGTGTCTTTTGGAGTGAGTACGGGGTAGGGTCCCCATTCCTTTCCACGGAGGGGCCCGGGTGTTTACCCTTTGGGTAATCATTCTCCCATTTTACCCGGGGCACGGGCCCCGCACTGACTTGGGCTGGCATTTGGGCCCCCGCGGGCCCGGTTTGGCAACCAGGCGAATTTCCCCCCCCCAAGGGGAAAAACGCGCCGCCGGGACTCGACCCTCGAACTCGACTGCCGTCGTGCCGTCCCTTTAGTTCGATATATATTATATTTTATATATTAAAATAATTAATATATGTATTTTTATGTTAAAAAGGCCGTGTGGCCGAGCGGTTAACACGGACTCAAAATTGTCACGGCGGTAATCTGATTCGGGGGTTCGAGTCACCCGGGCCGCGCGTTGTTCCTTGGGCAAGGAAATTTCCCCCATTGCCCTCCTAAAAAAGACATATCGCCTTGAAATAAAAGCGTGTTAGGGGAATCACCGCCGTGACACAAACCGCGGTTGATCGGGAAGGGCTTAAATCAGGCAAGGGTGCATGCCATATATACCTCTCAGTAGTAAATTGAGAGGGGCCCATTCCTGCAGTGGAAAAAAAGTATGTATTATGTATATCTATATATAGTTGGATACATATATTCTAATATATATATATATATATTAATAAATAATATAATTTTAATATTTATATAAACATTATGTTGTGTATATATATAATTTTAAAATTTTAAAATATATAATAAAATTTTAAAATTTATTTTATTTTTAAAATATATACACTTTAAATATACGTGGGGGTTTTTGTGTGTGGTGTGTTTGGTGTGTATTGTGAAAAACGAAATTGAGTATCATGCTGTGACCACGGGGGCTCAACATAAACCTACCGAAAAATATGAGATAATATATATATATATATTAAAAATTATTTTATTTTTATATAATTATAATATATATATTTTTAATGTATGTAGTATTATTAAACATACAAAAATAATATAATATTTATTTTTTTTTTTTTTTATTTTTTTTTTTCAAAACCCATTCATTCCACTGCAGGACTAGCCTCTCTCATTCATACTGAGAGGGTTTTTATGGCGGCCAACCCTTGCCTGATTGGATGCCCCTTTCCCATCAAACCCCGGTTTTTTTTCCCCCGGGGGTGGGCTCCCCTCGACCATCGTTACAACGTTTTCTTTCAAAACGAATGATTTCTAGGAGGGGAATCGTGGAAAATTTCCTTTCCCCGGAACACCACCCGCCGGGGCTCGAACCCCGAAATCGATTTCCCTGTGACGTCCTTTTGTCCGATGCTCTAATGCTCGGGCCCCCGGGGCCTCTCATATTAAAAATTTTTATATATATATTATAATTTATATATATAATTTTATATATTGTTTATACTTAATATATATTAATTTTAAAAATATTTTAAAATATATATATTATATATTTTAATATATAGACATATCATACCATAATCATACTTACATACATAATACTCTTGCTACAACATATATATATAATATAAAATATATATTATAATTTTAAAAATATTACATATTATATATTATTATATATATTATATAAAATGTTTATTTTTGTGTTGTGTGTGTGTGTTTATTGTGTTTGTGTGTTTTGTGGTGGTGTGTGTGGGGTGTGTGGTGTGTTTGTATGTTTGTGTGTTTGTGTGTTTGGTGTTTTTGGGTGTGTGGTGTAATTATATATATATAATTAATATTTTAAACAATATATATTATATATATATATATATAATATTTTCATATAATCATACATACAGTATATTTACATACATAATATCTTACAAAAATACTATATATGTGTGTTGTGTTTGTGTTTTGTGTGTGTGTGGTGTGTGTTTGTGTGTGGTGGTGTTGGTGTGTGTGTGTGTGTGTGTGTTGTGTTTTTTGTGTGTTGTGTGGGGGGTGTTTATGTGTTGTGTGGGTTTGTGTGTGCGTGTGTATTATGTAGATTTAGTATTAATATATATAATATATAATATATATATATATTTTATATTATATATATATTTAAAAATATATCTACTCATGCTATTTTACGTCATATACTCATACTATTCACCACCACCACACACCAAAATTTTAAATTATAATATAATATATATATATATTTATATTATATATTAATTATTATATATAATATATTGAGAAGAAATTTTACAAAAAACAAATAAAAAAAATTAAAAGATCGGGCGACGAGAAAAAAAAATGTTTAAATGAACTTGCAGAGTATTGAAAACTGTTCTAAAAAGGACAACTAAAAACCTTCCAAGGATACGAACATTACCAAAATTTAAACCTACAATGGACACTATCAAAACTGAAATGGACTTTTTTTTATGTGATGGAAAAAATAAAAGGTAAATGGAATCAATATTGTTCCCAAACCTATACAAAAAAAAATAAAGATCTAACGCAACATTAACAAACTCATGAAGCGAATAATAGACCATCGCCGCGCTAGACGAGTTTAAAAGCCATAAAAAAATAAAAAAATAACAAGACCCCGGGGAAAGATAAAATAAACAGCAGAACAAATCAAAAGCTGGCGAAAGGTTAAATTTTTTTTTTCTCAAAAAACTTGTAAAAAATTTGGAATAAAATAAAAACGGGTAAAATCAGTCTTTACTCCCATACCAAAAAAAGGTGACGCACTCCAATGCAACAAAAAAGGGAAAATTTGCGTTAACGTCACAGCAGAAATTTTTTTTTTTAAAAAATTATTGTTGAAAAAAGAATAAATTAAGAGAAAAATTGCAGCGAAAAAAGCGGTTTTCCCCCGGGAAAAAGGTACCAAAACCAGATTCAAAATCTAAAATTGTCATAAAAAAAACAGGAACATCAAAAGACCTTACCTGTTTTTCATGATTACTCGAAAGCTTTTGATACTGTTGTCACGATATCCTCTGGAAAAATATGAACGAAACGAATTTCCAAAAAAATCATCCAACAATAAAAAACCATGGACCAAAAACAAGCACTGTAGACCCCTTAGGGGGAACCGAATTTTCGAATCAACCAAGGGGTACGACAAGGTTCATCTGTCTCCGCACCTTTTTTAAAATAATTCGACACTTATGAAGGTGCTCTAAGAAATTTTTAAGGAACTTAGTGTTAGGAACAAAAAATTTAAAACTAAATACCCGATGATAAAATTTTAATTGCCACAAAATCACTGAACTACAAAACTACTAGATAAAGTTAGAGAAGCAAGCAAAAAGGCTGTTTATTTCTTAATGCCATGAAAACTAAGACCCATGAAGATCAAAGATAACCGAGCAATACGATATGAACATGTTACAATCAATGGAGTTGGTTGTGGAAAATGTGAAAGAGTTCACTTATCTTGGAGCTGTTTTACTACCACATATGATGATTCACCGGAAAAAAAGAAGAATTGCTATTACCAAAAACGCCACAGTTGCTCTCAAAACATCTGGAAAGATCGAAGCATTACCTTACGGACAAAGCTGAGGTATTGAACTTATTAGTTTTTCCAAATTGCGTCATATGGTTTGAGTGTTGGGTGCTGAAGAAGATAACAGAAAAAGGTCAATATTTTTTGAACTGTGGTGTTACAGACGAGTACTGCATATTAACTGGACAGAAAAAAAATGTATGATGAAGTGCTGAGAAAATATTTGTAAGCGCAGTTGTTGGACATCTTGAACAAAAGGAAACTAAAGTTTTTGGTCATGTGATGAAAGTTAAAGTATTGAGAAAACTTGCTGCAGTGATGGTGAGAGGAACACACGAGAAGCAAACCGAAAACAAGACTGAGTGACAACATCAAAAATATTTGCGGGGTGTCGATGGTTCAAGTGGAAAGAAAAGCGCAAAATCCCAGTTGAGTGGCGGATGGTGGGTCCACGGGTGCTCAAAAATGAGAATACAGTTATATATTATTTATATACATATATACATATATATATATATATATATATATAATATTATAATAATATGTATACCCAAAATATATATATAACTATATATAAAATAAATATATATATATATATATATATTAAAGAGGGACAGAAGAGAGAGAGAGAGACATTTTATTTTTATTTATTTATTTATTTATTTATTTATTTTTTATTATTTTTCTATCTATCTTCTATCTCTTTGTGTACTGTTGTAAAATATATTTTATATGTATGTATATATTTTGCACTTTATATATATATATATATATATAAAATATATTATTATATATAATATATTATATATTAATATATATAGCATATTATTAATTATATATATATAATATATATATATAAAATATATATTTTATATGTGTGTGTGTGTGTGTGTGGTGTGTGTGTGTGTGTGTGTGTGTGGGGTGTGTGCGTAATATGTATGTATGCATATTTTGTTTGCGTGTGTTTCTGCAGAAATCCATATGATAGATGATGCAGATTGCGTGTGTATTCTCATTCTCTCTCTATGTGCGTGCACGAGATCCCCAATAATATATAAAAAAAATGCACCCCAAACGCGTACAAATATTGCCGAGCGCCGTGATTTTCCGGGAAAAGGGACGTGTTTTCCCGACTATGGGGTCTTTTTTAAATTGAAGAAAAAGGGGCTTCTGTCGGACCCGGCCCATTGGGGTAGGTAAGCACCAAAGGAAAACTCCAACTTTTTGCCTTTTTTTTATTTTTTTTTATACTTCTTTGCTCTTTACCTATGTCTCTTTGTGTTGTGTTTTTGTCAGTATTCATTCTCGTGTCTTTCGTATCCTTTTTTCTCCTTTTTTTTTTAATATGATCTGTATATCTTTTGTCTTTCTTCTGCCCAAACTCTCTCTTTTTTTCTCTTTCTCTCTCTCTCTCTCCTCTCTCTCTCTCTCTCTCTCTCTCACTCTTTTCCCTCCCTCCTCTTCCTGTCTCTCTCTCTCCTCCTCTATCTCTCTCTTCTCTTTCTCTCTCTCTCTCTTTTCTCTCTCTCTCTCTCTCTCTCTCTCTCTCTCTCTCAACACCCATCATGTTTTTTCCGCCCAATTTGTTAAAGATTTATCTAAAATCTGTGTGATTATACAACTTGTTGCTCGCTTGGGGTTTGTGGGGAGAAAGGGCCAATTTCTATACCGGTGTTATTCCCCTTTTCCCTTTTAAACCCCCGTAAGTCTATTGGGTTTCGGAGAGGGGGCTTTTGCCAAATTTTTTAGGGTGAAGTTTCTAAACTTTTTTTTTTTTTTTTTCTTTTTTTTTTTTTTTACCAAGGGTTTTTCTTATTTCTATTATTTTACCGTATAAGGGGTTGGCATCTCGCTGCTTTATTCTCCTATCATTTTCTGGTGTTTTCAGGCGGAGAAAATGTCGTAGATGTATATATGTATGTATTTAGGATTTATGTATCTATATCTTAACTGTTTTGGACTTTTATGCAGTTTATATAAAACAATAAAAAAAAAAAGATAAATAAATTGTTGATACATTTATTATATTTATAAATTTTTTATATATATATATATATGTGTGTGTGTTGTGTGTGTGGTGTGTGGGGTGTGTGTGTGTGTTGTGTGTGTGTGTTTGTGTGTGTGGTTGTTTTTGGGGTGTTTTTGTGTGTGTTGGGTGTTGTGTGTTGTGTGTGTGTGTGTGTGTGTGTTTGTTGTGTGGTTTTGTGGTGGGCAACCCAAATGCAAAAACTAGTTTTTTTTACCAAAAAAACGAAGAGTGGTTTCCATTCATATTGTGTGTGTGTGTGTTGTGTGTGTGTGTGTGTGTGTGTGTGTGTTGTGTGTGTTGTGTGTGTGTGTGTGGGTGTGTGTGTTTTATTGTTGTGTGTGTATGTGTGTGTGTGTGTGCTGCTGTTTTTGGTGTGTTGCGTGCGTGCCTTAAAAACGTGATAAAAAAGGCAGAACTGGACGTTTCTAGCTCACATCGCGAGCATCCTGCTGACCCCCCCACCACAAAATCCCGTCCCATGATGGTGCTCAGAGACAACTTGATATCTACGAGCTGGAATCAGGGAGACATGATCCCGGAGGACGAAAAAACAAAGTGGAAAAGCAAATTTCAATGCCATGCACGAGACCTTTAGACCTTTGTTTTTTTACTTTTTTTTTTTTTTTTTTATTTTACCCATTTACAGTTGTCACTGAGCTGGAAGGTGAAAAACCCGGGTTTTTTTTATTTTTTAAAACTGTCATAAATTCTAAAACGGTGGGGTGGTGCTTATATTCCTGGGGAAACATAAATATGATTTTTCTCCAAAGATTTTATTTTTGATAAAAACTCAAAGACTGTATTCCCACATACTGCTTTCTGATATATTACATCTTTTGGTATTGATGGGTATCCCCCTCGAAAAAAAGAAAAAGAGATATTGTATTTCTCCGTATATACACTACATAATACATTAATAAAGCTACATATATATAT
>NW_023647468.1:0-5000 GCF_015228065.2 Penaeus monodon
TTTAAAATTTAAAAATTATATTCCCCCCCCGGGATTTTGAAAAATTCCCCAAAAAGAAAAAAGGAAAAAAAGGCGTATCTAAAAATTTAAATGTCTTCTCTCAGTACAATTAAGGATATACGTGCATTGCAGTCATATATGCAAAATTACAGTTAATAAAATAAAACCCAAATAAAAATTTAATAATCTTTAAACCTAAAAAGAACAAATCAAAAAAGTAAAATCCCCAAAACGTCAAAATAATTCCCCACAACGTAAGCTACACCTCATAATTGCACAGACTTGTAAAACTTCCGATTAAGCTGTTAGAAGTGCAAAAGCTAAAGTCCCCCCAATTTTCCCAAAGTTTGAGGCGTGTCGCAAGCCAGATCCGGCCACCGAGAGCATATGCGCCGAGCTAATACGGAACCTATCCTTTCCGCTGCTTCTAAGGCCTGTGATAAGGATAATGTTTATGTTACTTGGGGAAAAAAGTGTGTTTATATGAAATCGCATTTTTCCTTGATAGAATTTGCACGATAAGTCACAGAAAGGGGCAAAGGGACTTTTAATGGGGTTGAATATCCTTACCTCCTCTACAGATACACAGCAGCTGAAGGAGCTACTCGCTCTCCCACAGAAGCAACGACTTCAGCAAACATCTTCCTATCTTCACTCTGGACGATTGAAGTCACGGGCGTCCCAAAGGAAACCCCGACCCCATACTTGGCCAAACGCGCTCTCTCCAGCTCTACGCCGCAGTTGAGAGCGGTCTGTCCTCCGAAGGTCAGCAGTACTCCGTCTGGACGCTCTGATTTGATTACCTGAACGTAAATGGGTAAGATTAAGTTCTCTATAGTCTGGTTTTCTCTTCTTCTAAATCGCATTAACGGATTCCTCTCGTCTGAAAATAATAATAAAAAAGAGACCTACTTTTTACAGAAATGTGAGTCACTACAAAAAAAGAAATCTTAGAGGTTCTCCTTACCTGCTCAACATACGAAGCCGTTATAGGTAAAAAGTACACTTTGTCAGCAAGACCCTTGCTTGTCTGGACGGTAGCGATGTTTGGATTAATGAGAACGGACTCGATGCCTTCTTCTTTCATTGCTTTGATTGCCTGTGAACCTGAATAATAAAAAAATATCAGTAATCTCAAATGCAGGGTAAACATTACGAATTTAATCGAAATCGCAGCGATATCCAGTACGATATAAAGTACTGTAACTATGTAAATACTTACAGAGTAATCAAATTCTCAGCCTGCCAATGGAAAGGCTCCGGACCCAAGATAAGGACCTTATTGGGAACTCGCCACATTTTGCCTGGGTAAAGTCTGGGAGGGGCCTGTCAGATTACAAGACATATTATATATATGAACGACTTAATTTATGCACTTATGTAAAAGAACACTTTATATATATATTTCATTATATATATATATAAAATATATATATTATATATATATTATATAATATAGAAATATATATATAAATATATATATAGAAATATATAAAATATATTAGAATATAGAATAAACATAGAAATATTAAATTTTATTTAGAAAATTATAAAATATAGAATATATAAATAATATATATAAAATAAATATATATATATAATAATATATTTATATATAATAATATAAATAATAGAATATATAATAATAGATATAAATAAATATAAAATATAAAATAATATATATATTTTTATTATATATATATTTTTATAATATATTATATATTTAATATAATTTTATTATTAAAATATATATATAATATAAATATATAATAATTTAATATATATATATGATAAAATTATATAGATATAATATATATATATATATAATTATCAATATTTAATATATAATAATATAAATATTATAAATATATATAATATAAAATATTAATATTTATAGATTATATATAAGTATAATTTTAATTATTAATTATATAAATATAATATATAATAATCTATATATATATACAATAATTTTAAAATATATAAAATATATAATAATTATATAAAAAATATATTTAATAAAATATATATATATAAATATTTTAATAATAAATATTAAATAAATAAATATATAATATATATATAATAAAATAAATATATATATATATATATAAATATATATATATATATAGATATTAAAATAATATATAAAATTTTATAATATATATAATAGAAAATAAATATATAAAAATAATATAATATTATATATATATAAAATATTTTAATATATATAATATATAAATATAATATATTTATAAAATATATAAATAATTTAAATATATAAATTATTTATAATAATATAATATATTATAATATATATAAATATATATATAATATATATATATATTTATATTTATATAATATATATATAAATTTATATAAATATAATTTTATTGATAAAATATATTTATATATATATATAAATTATATATAAAAATATTTATATTATATATATATATATTAAGATATATATAATATATATATATAAATTAATATATAATATATAATTATATATGATATAAATTTTTTATATATAATATATATTAATAATAATTAATATTATTTATAATATATTATATATATTGATATATAAATATATAATATAATATAAATTAATATATATATCTATAATAAATATATAATATATATATAAATATAGATAAATTATATATATATATAATTATATATATTATAAAATATATATATAATATAATAATATATATATATATATATAAATATATTTTATATATAATAATATATATATATTATATTATTATATATATATATTATATAAATATATATATATAATATATAAATAAAATATTATATATATATATATATATTATATTATATATAAAGATAATTATTTATATATATATATATATATATATAATATAATAATATATATTTTTATATTATATATATAATATATATATAATACTATCTATAGTATATAAATAGCTATTATTAAAATATTATATATATAATATTTATATATATAATTAAATATATTATATATATATAAAACATATATAAATATATATAATATATATATTATTATAATATAGTATAAAATATATATATATAGAAATTTTATATATATATATAGATTTATATATATATATATTATATTTAATATATATATATTTTGTTATTATTTTTTATTTATATTATTTAGATTATATATTTTTATATATGGAAAATATAATATTTTATTAAATTATATATATATATATTACTATATATATATATATTATTTTCTAAATATATATATAATTAATTTTAAATATATTTATATTATTAATATATTAATTATTTATATAAATTGATCTTATCATTATTATAATTATTATTTAAAAAAAAATTTAATATTAATTTTAAAAATTATATTTATTTATAAATTTAATTTTATATTTAATTTATTTTTTTTTATTTTTTTAAAATAAAAAATTAAAAAAAATAATTTTTATTAATAAAAAAAAAAAAAAAGAAAAAAAAAATTTTTTTAAAATTGAGGTTAATAAAAAGGAAAAAAAAAATTTTTTTTTACCCCCCCGAAAAAAAATGTTTTTTTTATATTTTTTAAAAAAAATTTTTAATTAAATTTTAAAAAAAAAACAATTAAAATTTTTTTAAATTTTTTCCCATTTTTATTTTTTATTTTAATTTTTTTTTTTTAAAAAAAAATTTTTTTTTAAAAAAAAAAAAAAAAAAAAAAAAAAAAAAAAAAAAAAAAAAAAAAAAAAAAAAAAAAAAAAAAAAAAAAAAAAAAAAAAAAAAAAAAAAAAAAAAAAAAAAAAAAAAAAAAAAAAAAAAAAAAGGTAACCCTTTGGGGGGGTGACCTTTTTTTTTGGGGGGGAAAAAAAAAAGGGGGGCAGGAAAAAAAAAACCCCCCCCCCCTTTTTTTTCAACCTGGGGGGGGGCCCCTAAGGGAAAGGGGGCCCCGGAGGGGGGAAAGCTTTTGGGGCGTTTTTTTGGGCCAAAAGGGTTTTTGGGGTTTTTTAGGGTTTTTTTTTTTCCTTTTGGGGGGGAAATTTAATTTTTGAATATTTTTTTATTTATTCAGGTTCCCCAAAAAAGGCCCAAATCAAAAGGAAAAATGAAAAAGAAGAAGGCATCGAGTCCGTTCTATTAATCCAAACATCGCTCCCGCCAGACAAGAAAGGGTCTGCTGAAAAAGTGACTTTTTTACCTATAACGGCTTGTATTTGAGAGGTAAGGAGAACCTCTAAATTTTTTTTTTTGTGTGATCACTTTTTCTGTAAAAAGTAGGTCTCTTTTTTATTATTATTTTCAGACGAAGGAACCCCGTTAATGCGTTTTAGAAGAAAAAAAAACCAACTTAGAGAACTTAATCTTACCCATTTACTTCAGGTAACAAATCAGAGCGCCCAAGGGAGTACTGCTGACCTTCGGAGGACAGCCCGCTCTCAACTGCGGCGAGAGCTGGAGAGAGCGGGCTTTTTGGGCCAAGTAGGGGGGTCAGGGCCCTTTGGGGACCCCCCGTGATTAAATCGTCCAGAGTAAAGATGGGAAGATGTTTGCTGAAGTCGTTGCTTCTGGGGGAAGCGAGTAGCCCTTCAGCTGTGTGTATTCTGTAGGGAGGAAAGGGAAATCATTAAACACATTAAAAGTCCCTTTGCCCCTTTCGTGACTTATCGTGCAAATTCTATAAAGGGAAAAATGCGATTTCATAAAACACACTTTTTCCCCAATACATAAACATTACCCTTATCCGGGCCCTTAAAGCAGGGGAAAGGATGGGTTTTATCCAGTATTAGCTCGTGCAGCATATGCTCTCGGTGGCCTCGGATCTGGTTCGCTGACACCCTCAAGAGCTTGCGAAATTGGGGGGACTTCATTTTTTGCACATTCTAATCAGCTTATCACGGTAATTTTACAAGTCTGTGATTATCGGGTTGTTTTACTTTGGGAGAATTTTTTTTGACAGGGGGTGATTTACTTTTAAGATTTGTATATCTTTTCGGTTACGATATATT
>NW_023647469.1:0-7224 GCF_015228065.2 Penaeus monodon
TTTAAACCACCCCCAATTTTTAAAAAACCCCCCCCCCAAAGTTTTCAGTAAAAAGAGTTTTGCTATTGGGCCCAATAATCTGTGTCGGAATTCCCCTGAGTCTCGGGATTCCCAAGCGTTTTCCCGATGCCCGAGTAAAAACCCCTTTTTGGGGTCGTGGGCTGTGTATAATGGCTATTTGGGATTTTGCCAGGGAAAAAAATCCGGGACTGCACCGGGGTCTCGGGTGCCTCAGTAGGGGGGAGGGGGGATCCCTTTTTCAGAAGAATTTTTGGGGTGAGAACCTTCCCGGGGATGCTGACAGTGTAATGCCACGGTATTTGCTACAATCCCAACATCCCCTTTCCCCTTTCCCGAGAGGGATGACCCCCTAGCAGGTCGGGGGGGAAGGTACCGGGGCTGCCAAATGGCAGTCAGGATGTATGCAGGCCCGAGCCATGGGTTTCCCCCCCCAGCCTTTGCAGTTTCAGCAGGGAAAAAAATTGCCTGCATTTTCCCATTTTCAGTTAAAAATCGCCAGCCAAACCCTCTGTTAGGGTAGGGGGTTTCCGCCTGATGGGTGGGTCCGGCACAGGCACTGCGACATCGCTTTTACCAAGCTAACTGCTGGAGGGTCCCTGGTAAACTGTTCCCAAAAAACTCAGCCCAAAAGTTACAAACCCCAACATGATCTGAGAGATCCGTCCATCCGCTGATCGGACTGCATCACTTGAGGAGGGGTTGGGTTCAGTTTTTTTTCGAGGGTAGAGACGGGGTGGTGACCTCACCTGGCCCCCCCCCCCCCCCCCATGCTTTCCCGCGCGTTCGATCACTTCCCCCGGGGAACGGTTCCCCTATTTACCGGGGGATGACCCCGGGCCTCGGAGAGTCCGGCCAAGCTCCGACCGGGGAGGGGCGCTCTCGCCCCCTCCGGGGGGGGTTGTGACCAGCCCCGACGCGGTAAGGTCACTCCGCCCTCTCCCCGGCGGGCTGCCCCGGGAAAAACCCCCGGCGCTTTAATCCTCTAGAAAGTCGTAGCGTTCGTAGCGTGTTTCACCCCTTTTCGTTTGGGGTTTTTTTGTCCAGCCACTGTACAGAGTAGCATAGCCCTTATATCTGGTGGGAGCGAGGGCCCTTGCTCCTTTTGGCATGCAAACCCAAAAACCCCACCCCCGAAGAAAAATCCCCCGACCACTAGAAAATAGTCGAAAAACAAAAAAAAAAGTAAAAGTACCGTTTTTGGGGGGGCCCCTTTTTATTTTTTTTTCCCTTCCTTCTCCCCTACATGTGTTAAGCCGTTGTTTTTTTTTTGGGTTAAAGGTTTCTAAGGACAGAAAATGGCACGTTTCTCCCTATTCTTCCCCCTCAATCGCATTTCCTGCGATCGGGGGGGTGTGGGGACAAAAAACATAAATACGTCGTTAGTTAAGAAATAATCATTTCTCTCTTTTTTTAGATATTTATATTGTTTCATCTACAACGAATTAAAAAGCGTTCTTTGTTTTATCTATCAAAATTTATTTTCATTTTTATCTCGTTCCTAACTCGCCCCGACCTGACCTTCCCTTTTTTCTTCGTTTTAGGGTAAATTGGGAAGAAAAAAAGGTCTTTTTTCCCGTTTTGCCCCCTGACCTCACTTTCTCTTTTCCGGGGGGGCGGCGTGGGTAGTCAAAAAACCGCTTTGGTTCCCCCTGTTTTTTTGGTTGTTTTTTGTTGACCCCTTGGGGGAAATTAAAATGCACGTTACATTGTTTTTTGGGTGACCGTTCATCGGCGCTGAACGAAGTATGAAAAGGGAAAAATTTTTAAAATTCTTTAGTTTGAATATAGGTAGGATCTTCCCTATATCTAGTGCACAGAATTTCCCCCGAATTCCCCGGGGTTGCGTAAAGCCTAATAGATCGCGTTTCCGTCGTCGAAAGTGGTGAAAAACCGAAGTTATTCGTTCGGCCCCCTTTTGGTCGGTGTGACCCGGGTTATGTCCGTTAATTAATGTGGGGGAAAAGGGTTTGAGCTAGAATCATTTCGCTTATTAATCACACCTTTTCCCCCTCTTGAAGCGCTTGCATTTTTTTGGGTCCCCCCCAAGGTTTTGTGTGATTCGTGAAAATTTATTATCCTTGGGAAATTTTTCGAGCGCCCATTACAGATCCAGAAGAGAGCAGGGTTATTATTCCGGCTCGATCGCTTAGTATTAAGGCATTTGGGTAAGGCCCCCCCGTTTTTGAGATTTATTAAAAGTCTGACGTGCAAAGCTAACATTCCCTCGGCATTTCAGTTTCCCCCCCCCGAGAAGATTTGCTGAAAAAATTTTTGGGAAATTTTTTTTTTATGTCACCTTCATTAAAGCGTACTTTTTCTGTCGCATATCAATAGTTGAATCAATGTGGTTTTGAAAAAATCTTAAATACTAGGCTTTGCAATTTACTTCAGTTTGTTATAGTGAACGAAATTTTCGGTTTGGATCTTTTCTCGGTGAGGTCACTCGCCTTCCCCTCATTAAGCACTATCACCACACACGCAACACCACACCTTCCCCCTCACTCACCAGCGGAAAAAAAGACACTGACCTTTTTCTTAATAAGGCGGGTTTGCTGTTTTTGCGGTTAAAGATTTTTTATCTTCTCTTTAGCCGCAATTTTTGTCGTCGTGACGATGGTTCGTAATAAAGTAAAATTTTACATCTATTCTTATCTGTGGAGGGGCATGGTTAAAAAATAGATTTTTCGCGGATCCCCCGTGCGTTCCCCTTACATTCTCTATTTCAGAGATGTTTGGTAGTTCAAATGGTCTTGCGGACCCGCTATGACATCTCCCTTTCTATTTTTTTTTTCCCTTTTGTGAAAAAAAAACCAAAATGAAAAAAAAAAGACGAAAATAATTTTAAAAAACCCAAACTTTAAAAAAACCGTAAATTGTTATAAATCCCCGGTATGGTAATTACCCCCCATTTCTCTGTTGCCTTTCTTTTTCTCTTTCTGGCCTTTTAAGGTATGATCTGGCTCCCCGACTTTTTTATTCAGTGGACCGCAACGCACCGAAGGAGGAACCTTAGGATGCTTTTGGAAGGACGTCATCGAAGATGCCTGGGGGCCCCGGACCAGGATTTTCGCAGAAAAGGGGGGTTAAGGCCCTTTCCCAGTGTAGTGGGGGGCGTTGCTACCAGACCCCCCCGTAGATCCAGGAACCAGCATTTTTGCCGAGGTACCAGTGCCCCAGAATGCTGGCCTGGCGGACCCGCAAAATCCGGTCAACTCCGGAGCTGTAGCGCAATATAAAAGCCGCCCCGAGGTCCCCCCTCCCCCGACGCCCGTGATCCGGATGAAAAATTACAGGACGTGGGGACGCAAAAGGCCCCGGGGAGAGATCTGTGAGGAGTGTGCGGGACGCCCCCGATTTGGGCCCCGGGGCCGGGGACTCGAGGAGGTCAGGAGAACCGAAGTCAAGGAGGCCCCGTGCGGATTTTTCAAGGACGTGTGAACTTTGAGAACGGACAGATTACCCCAAGGCCAGGGGGGATGAGGAGACGGGAACGAGCAGCCACGAAGATGCACCGGGACACAACGAGAACAGATGACCACCGGGTTAGGTCAACCTTGAGGAAACCTAAGCACCTGAGGGGAGGCGTGAGTAGGGGGCCCCGAGCAATTTTTACGGTGTAGCAGCGGTGTGGGATATCTCGCCCCCCCCCCCCCCATGCTTTTCCTCAGCTGTTCGATTACTTCTCCCAGCTGGAACGGTCGCAAAACTTATCCCGAGGAGACCCCCGGGCCCGGAGAGTTTTATGCTAAGCTACCCCGCGCTAAGGTAGCTCGCCCTCTCCCCGGGCAGTGACCGGACCTTTCCCCGGGCCCATTTTAAAAAAGACATGTCTCGGTGTTTTATATGCGTGGTAAAAACTCCAGAAAAAAAGATCAACCCCAAAATACCGTATCAATACCCGCAAAACCAAGTAATTGGGTTTTAACCCTTAAGTTTTCTCAGGGCTTGTAGGCGGGGGAAGGTTATTTACCAAGAAATGGGGCCTTCGGGCCTCTCAGCAAGATTTTTTGGGTGAATGTTCCTTGTCCCTTTCTCGCAGTGTTTCCCCAAAACCCTACGCACCCTGGAAGCGCAAGACTTGTTCCCATTCAGCCGAGCCTTGCGACCGCTTCAAGGGGGCCCCTAAGTCCCAGGGAATGGAACCGCCTTTTCCTTGGGCATACCCAATGGACTCCTGAGCTGCTTGAGGTTAGCGCTGAAGAAATTCCCAAAAGGCAATGGGTCCCGAGGTTGTGGGTTCTGTGATCTGTCGAGACTGCCATGGCGAACCCCCTGGGCACACTCCTCCTCCCCTTGTCTGTCCCAAAGGGAAAAACTTAGGGGGCCATGGGGGGACGGGGAGTTTTGAATGGACCCGCAGGTAGCCCAAGCAGCCCATGTCGGGGCCACAGAACTCGGGACTCCCGGGAAAAACCCGCATTTTGGAGGATCCTCCACGCGTGCTAACAAGAATGTGGCGATTCCCTTTGGGCCCCGTACCCGTATCGCTGTACCAAGTCCCCGGGTCGGGTTTGGACCTGGTCCAGGGGGCCAGAGATCCTCATTTTTTTGGGACTAGCAAAGTCCCGGGGAAGGAGGGTATCTCGCTGCTGGGATCAGCTCCCGGCCCCTGGGGGCCGACAGACATCTCGTAGCCCCCAGGCACAATCGGTTTCCGCATTGAATCGCCCCCAAAAAATGCGAATATCTCACCGGGAGCAATATCTGCCACAGATGCGGTTTGGCATAAACGCCCTTTCACATCGATTTTAAATAGATTTGGTAGGAGCGTATACGCAATAAGAGACAAAAAGCCAAAAGCCTTCCCTCTCAAGCCAAATAAACCCATCAACCGGTGTCCCTCGACCTACGCGGGTGAAGTCGACTGGAGATGGCTAGGTACACTCTGGGGGTGGTGGGCCTCGCCGGGGGCCCGACCAGTAGTAGGGGTAAAAACCACAGTGATCGTGCCGCTACCCAGGGGCTTCTCACCTCTGGAGGGGAGCCACCTCAACTCCCAAAGTTCAATTTCCCCCCGATGCAGAGGTAACCCCTATCCCGCGAGGGGGCCGGATTTCCCCAAAGGCCTCCCGGGGAAAACACGCCCGAGTTAAGCCCGGGTGGTCACCCGGGTGGGTGCCCTTCTGCCCCCCGCCGACACAGCCCCAAAAAAAGGGGGTCCCGGGAGGGTTATGGGGGAAAAACCCCCCCCCACCTGTGGGGTTTTTCCCCAGGGCTTGCCCCCACAAGCTTCCCTGGGGGTTGGCGCCCGTGGGGAGGTAACTCTCGTTTTCCCAATCCTGCACCCCCCACATTTGCCCCTCCCCCGGGGGCCCACAGCCCGCCTTCTTTTGGGTGGGAGGACACCCCCCCCCCCCAGCATTTCCATTAAAAAAAGACGTTTTCCGAGGGCTTTGGGGGGAGGGGGGCTGAAAGGCCCACCTCCCCGAGCCACCCCATTACCCCCGGTTTGGGGTAGGGGGCAAGAGTTGGGGACAAAAACCCGGGGATGTCCCAGCCGGTGGGCCCTAACTCCCTACCCTTTTGGGGCCCCTGCTGCTCCCAGACCCCCCCAGATTTAGCCGGGGAAACCCCAGAAGGCTGCGAAATCTTTATGATGGAGAGGCTATGACTGGGAGGGGGGGAAATTTTGCAAAGGCTGCCCCTTTTTTTGCACTGAGCAGCCAGGGTGGAAAGGGCAAGCGAGAAGGCATGCAACACTTAACACTATCTAGGCTACCACACCATCGCTTCACCTCACCTTTTTATTATATTTTATATAAAATATTTAATTAAAAATATAATTTTTATAATTTTAAAAAAATATATATATAAAATTATATATATATAAAAATAATATATTTAAATTTTTATATACAAAAAATTGAAAAAATTATATAATAAAATTTTATAATATATAATATTATATTAATTTAAAAATAAATAATATATATATATAAATAATTTTTAAAAATTATAATCCCTTTTTATATATTAAATTTTATTTAATATAATTTTTACATAAAAAATATACATATTATATATAAAATATAATATCTAACATATATATATTATTATATAAAATATAAAATATTTAATAAACCTATATATATATATTGCTAGCCCCACCACCTCGTCTCTCGCCACAAAAACAAAAGGGAGGCAGGGGAGACGGGTGTTCCACAAGGTCGGAACACTGAACACTCCCCAAAAGGCACCGGACCCCAGCGCCCGAAACCACACCAGGAGGGAAAGCCAGGGGGGAGGCAGGGCAAAGAAAAAAAACAAAAATTCACAGTCTTTCCTTTTTTTTAAAAAGTATTTTTTTATTTAAAAAAATTATTTACCCGTCATTTTTATAGGCACAATCAGGGGGAAAGGCAGCATGTCCACTGCACGATACAGCTATAACAGGGCAACACAAAGTTTTATCAGGTCCCCAAAGGGCACACACGAGGTCTTTAAGGAGCGGCACCCACGCGTCTCTCTTGGGTTTTTTCCCCGTCCCCCGCTCACCGCCAAATTTTTCGTCAGTTTGCCCCGGGGGCCCCTTTATTTAGCACACCCAGGTCACCTTTTTATGTTAACACATGTTTCGCACAGAGACAAAGACCACTTTGGGGTACAATATACATAATAAGATATATAAAATATAATATTAAAATATATATATATATTTTCTATATATAAAATATATATAATATAAAATAAAAATAATTTAAAATATATTAAATTTAATTTTTTTTTTAAATAATTTTTATATAATATTTAAATAAAATTTAAATTTAAAATTTTATATATATATTATATAATATTATTCCTAGCCCCGTGGGTCTTTGTTCTGTGCAAAATGTGGTAAAAAATGAAAAGGAGACTTTGGGGATGTGTTAAAATAAAAAAGGGTTTACTTTGGGGATTTTTAAAATGAGGGACCTGGGCAAACAGACGCAATGGGGTGTGAGCAGAGGAGAGGGGAAAAAAGCCAGGAGAGCAGTTGGGTGCTGCTCCTGTGAAGACCTGTGTGTGGCCCTTTTGACCTGAGAAAAATCTGGTGTTACCCTGTTATAAGCGTATGTGCTGTGTGACATGCGGTTTCCCCCGGATTGTCCTATAGAAAAATTTACGGGTAAAAAAAACTGGGTAAAAAAAGGGTAGACTTCATTTTGTGTTTACTTCGTGCCCCCCCTCGCCACTTGGGGCGTTTCCTTTTTTTCCCCCGGGGTT
>NW_023647470.1:0-7223 GCF_015228065.2 Penaeus monodon
AATATTTTTAATTTTATATATATATATTATATATATTATTTATATATATTATAAAATATATATATTATATATATATATATTATATATATATATATATTATATATATATATTTTAATATATATATTTTATATATTTTATATAATATATATATATATATATATATATAACATATACACACACTTGCATGCAAGTGTATGTATGTATGATTTCTAAACGTATACCATGAAATTTGTAGCATTACAGTTTTGCACAGTATGTAGATACAGTAGAATTCAAATACGTTATTCGAATATTTGAAGTGAAAAGCGCTCGCTCGGATAACGAATGACCCATTGCGCTCGGTTTTGTGAAAAATATAACATTTTTTTTTCCGAGGCTTAACACATAAATGTACAGCAACATTTGCTTACTAAAGTGTCACTTCGGAAGACGAGTTTTTCCCTTAGCTGTTGTACGTACAATACTGGTTATCGCTCCAATCTCTCTCTCTCTTTTCTCTCTCTCCTCTCTCTTTTCCCCTCTCTCTCTCTCTTCTTCTCTCTTCTCCCCTCTCTCCTCTCTCTCCCCTCTCTCCTCTCTCTCCTCTCCTTTCCACACACACACACACACCCCTCCAACACACACACACACACACACACACACACACACACACACACACACACACACACACACACACACACACACCACACACACACACACACACACACATACACACATACCACACACACACACCACACACAAAACACACACACACACACACAAACACAGACATCACACACACACACACACACACCACACACACACAAACATATATATAAAATATAATATATATATATATTTTATAATATATATATATATATATATTATATAAAATATATATATAATATATATATATATATGTATATATATTTTTATATATATATATATTATATATATATGAAGTTGCAGAGAAAACGGGAGTCGACGGAGGAGTCTTTCTTATTTTTGTAGTTACAATGATCATGATTAGTTCATAAAGAAATTAACACTTACACCATATAATCAGAGAACGTTACCGTTCATAAGGGGTTATCTCTATAATTCTCCGTAGTTTAGACTAATTATCTCGCTCCCCTTTCCCTTACTCCCTCTTCCCCCACACCCCAATTTTCTCTCTCTGTCTCTCCCCCTCCCCCCCGTCTCTCCCCTCTCTCTCTCCTCTCTCTCTCTCCCCTCCTCTTCTCTCTCCTCCTCCTCCTCTCTCTCTCCCTCTCTCTCTCTCTCTCCCTCTCTCTTTTCTCTCTCTCTCATCTCTCTCCTCTCCTTCTCTCTCTCTCTCCTTCCTCTCTCTCTCTCTCTCTCTCCTTTTCCCCTCCTCTCTCCCCCTCTCTCTCTCCCCTCTCTCCCCCTCTCTCTCTCTCTCTCTCTCTCCCTCTTCTCGCTCTCTCTCGTCTCGTTCTCTCTTTCTCTCCCTCTCTCTCTCCCTCTCTCTCCCCTCTCTCTCTCTCCTCTTTTCCTCTCTCTCCTCTTTTCTTTCTCTCCCTTTCTCTCTCCTCTCTCTTTCTACCCTTCCTCTTTTCTCTCTTTTCCCTCTCCTCTCTCTTTTTTTTCTCTTTCTCTTCCTCCTTTAATTTAATTTAACCCCTTTTCCCCCTTTTTTTTCCCCTTTTCCCCCCCTTCTTTTAATTTGGGTCTTTTCTTCTTCTTTCTTTCTTGTTTTCCTTTCCCCCCTTTTGTCCCCCCTTTCTCCTTCCCTTCCCCTCCTTTTTTTTTTTTTTTCTCAAATTGCATATGGTAGGGGGGTTTTAAAACCCCCTTCCCAAAATTTGAAAAAAAATTTCTTTAAATTCATTTATCCATAAAAAATATTTTCGACACACCTTTTTTTTTTGTTAAAATTAGACCCCGGCCCTTTTTCAAATCTCTTTCGAATTAAAGGGGGCTTTCGCCTCAATAAATTTCCGGTACTTTAACCCCAAACCCCATTGAAATTTTCCTTCCCAAAAGAAGGGGGAAAAAGAAAAGGGGCCCGGGAAAAAAAGAAGGAAGAAAAGGAGGGAAGGAAAAACAAGGGAACGAGGGAAAGGGAGGGAGAATAAAAAAGGAGGGAAAGAAGAGGAAAGGAAAGAAAGAAAGGGGAGGGGGGGAGAGAGAGAGAGAGGGAAGAAAGAAAAGAGGGGGGGAGAAAAAGAGAGAAAAAAGAGAAGAGAAAAAAGAGAAAGAGAAAAAGAGAGAGAGAGAAAGAAGAGAGAGAGAGAGAGGAAAGAGAGAGGAGAGAGAGAGAGGAGAGGGGAGAGAGAGGGGAGGAGAGAGAGAGGAGAGAAAGGAGAGAGAGGAGAGAGGGGAGGAAAAAGAAGAGACGGAGAGGGGAAAAGAGAGGAAATTTTTTTTTTTAAAAGAAAGAGAGGGAGAGAGAGAGAGAGAGGGAGGGAGAGAAAGAGGGGAGAGAGAGGGGGAAGAGAGAAAGAGGAAAAGGGGAAAGAGGAGAAAGGAAAAAAATTAGAGGGAGAGAGAGAAGAAGGGGGAGAAAAAAAGAGAGGGGAGAAAAAGAAAAAGAAGGGGAGAGGGGGAAGGAGAAAAAAGGGAGGGGAGAGAAAGAGTAGAGAGAGAGGGGAGAGAAAGAGGAGAGGGGGTGAAAAAAAAGAGAGAGAAAAAGAGAAAAAGAGGGGAGAAGAAGAGAGAGAGAGAGAGAGAAAAGGAGAAAGGGGAAAGAGAGAGAGGGAGAGAGAGAGAGAGAGAGAGAGAGAGAAAAGAGAAGAAAGAGAAAATGGGGAAAAGGGGGAGAGAGGGGAAGGGAGAGAAAGAGAGAGAAAGAAAAGGGGGGGGAAAAGGAGAGGGGGAAAAAAGAGAGAAAAAGAAAAGAAAGGAGAGAGAGGAGGAGAGAGAGAAAAGGAAAAAGGGGAGGGAGGGGGGGGGATTTGGGGGAGAAAGAGAGAAGGGGAAAAGAGAGAAAGAGAGAGAGGAGGAGGGGAGAGAGAAAAGAAAGAGAGAAGAGAGAGAGAGACAAGGAGAGAGAGGGGAAAAGAGAGAGAGAGAGAGAGAGAGAAAAGAGAAAGAAGAGAGAGAGAGAGGGGAAAAGAGAGAAAAGAGAGATTGAGAAGAAAAATGAGAGGGAGGAGGGGAAAAAGGGAAAAGGGGAGAGTTTAGAGAGAGAGAGAGAGAGAGAGAGAGGAAAGAGAGAGGGGAAGAAGAGAGAGAAAATAAAAGAGAGAGAGAGAAAAGAGGGGAAGGAGAGAAGAGAAAGGGGAGGAGAAAAAGGGGGGAGGGGCATGCCGAAAAAGGGAAAGGATTAGAGAAAGACAAAATAGGGGAATAGGTGAGAGGGCCTTGATTTTTTTTTTAAATCTTTTCTAAAACCCGGAAATTAAAAGGGGCACTCATAATTATAGCACAGCTGAGAACTTGGGCAGTGATTTAAAAACCCCTAATTTTAATTTAAAACTGTTTAATTCGGGCTTAAATGTGATTTACAAGGGATTGGGAAAACAAAAACCCCACTCTTTTTCCCGATCAAAATTAAAAGGGGTTCATCCTATATCTTGCTAGATTCCTTGCTTCGGAAAAAATAAACCTATCCTTTTTTTATAAAATTCTAAAAATATCAAATACCGGGAACGATAAAAAGTTCGCGTGCGAGCTCTGGTTTATTAGTATTTGGGGGGGGTTGCCTCCCGGAGGCGCCTCTTTAAAATGCTTTAGTGCTAGTTTTTTTGTTTGTTTGTTTTCCCAAGGGGGGGGCCGGCGTGTTTTTCACACACCCCCAACACACACCCCACAACACACACACCCCAAAAAAACACACACACACACCCCAAAAAACAAACACAACCCCACAAACACCCCAAAAACACACACATACAACACCAACACCAACAAACACACACCCACCCCACCACAAAACACACCCACCACCAACCCCCACACAAATTTTAAAAATTATTTTAAAATAGATAATATAGATATATTTTATTTTATATATAATATATATTTATAATAATATTATTATATATATTAAAATTTATTAAACACACACACCAAAAAACAAAAACACAAATAAGTAAAATATATATAAATATATATATATTATAATATATATTTTAATATATATATATATATTGGGTATATATTAATATAATATATATATATATAATATTATTCTTTTATAGTATATAAAATATATATAAATATATATATATTATATATATATTTTTATTTTTACATTATATATATAAAATTTTAAAAAATTATTATATATATTAAAATTATATATATATATACCCAAAATATATACTTTTTTAAAATTAAAAATTTTATTTTATTTATATATAATTAAAATATATATATATATTTATTACATACAATTTTATATATTATTTTATTATATATATTTTATAAATTATTTATATATTATCTATAAAATATTAAAATTTGGTTTTTTTTTTTTTCCATGTAAATCATCCCATAAAAAACCTTTTCCTTTTTTATCTTATTACTCCCTGTGGGGCCAAAATAAATTTCCCCATCAGGCAAGCCAAAGGGTGACCTATATTGGGTTTAAAAGAACTGATTGAAAATAAAAATATTGTAACCAGACCTGATAAGGGGAAAAGGGGTTGGGGGTCTTAAATAAAGTGAAAACACGAAAAAGGGTGGAAAAACATCCTAAGATTTCAAAACTAAATTCATTCAAAATTTTTTGATGACTGCACCCCTCCATTTTTCAAAAAAGAAGAAACAATTAATAACATGTTAAAAAAACTCAAAGATAGTCAAACAATTTAAAAGAACATATTCACGTCTGTTTTAAAATTTTGGATCAAAACCAGGCGTTTGTTGGGCTTCCAAAAGTCCAAAAAAAACAGGCCCGCCTTTTGAGCACTTTTAAAACTATAATATCTAAAATATTTTTTTCCCATTTTCAAAACATGACTATCAATGGGAAATTTACAATACCCTGATACTTTTTCTTTTGCAAAAAAAAATTAATATTCCCAGTGCTGACGTTAATAATGACCCAAGGGTTTTTATGTACCAAACTATTCACAAATGGCCTTCTTACTGAAACCAAATTGGGAAAAAATCAGGACTTTCTGTTCAACCAAACACTCAAAAATAAATGGCTTTAATAAGGGAAATTCAAAAAAAATTGCTAGGGAAAATTTCCAATAAAAATATTAAAAATTTTTCTTTTATAGCAAATTTTATAAAAAAGTTGATGGGGGTGGGAAGGGGTTTTCCCCTTTGGTTTCCCAAAACTTTTCAAATATATTCATGTGTTTTCAAAGAAAAAAAGCCGGCCCCACAAAATGCCCCCCGACTTTAAAACCATTATTATTGTAGATATGTTGGGCGATACATTTCTTTTTTTTTAAATCACAGGGTAAAGTTTTAGAAAAATTTTCCCGCAGTATATGAAAAAGGGCTACACAAGAATACAGGCTCAAACCCCAAAAGGGTTTGATTCCTTAATTTCCCAAAAAAGTAAAACCCCAAGGAAATAGATTTTCCCCTGAACACTAAGAAAGGTGGTTTTTCCCCTGTTTTTCATTCAGAGGGATCAGGCAAAACCCCAAATAAAATCTTTTTAAAAAGAGAAAACCCGTACAACTTGCCCCCAAAAATATAACTACATTTAAAACCCTTTCCCTAAAATAGGGGCCCCATGAAATTATACTAAATTTGAAGAAAAATATTAAAAATTGTAAACTTTACACTATTCAACGTAGACTAAGGAAAATTTTTTACGTCTACAAAACACCAATTTCCCCTACTTCAAAAAACAAAGACAAAATTTCCCCAAATTTTTATGTTTTATCTGTCGTTTATAAATTTTTCCCCAGCAACCCGCCCTGTGCTTTCCTTGGAAAGACTTCCAGGAATCTTTAAATTGTGCAGATGAACATAAAAAAGGGTGGGTTTTATAAAAAAAAAGGGGAAAACCACTAGGGAAAAACCCCTTTAAATTTCCCCCGGGCGTGAACATTTTCAAAAAATTAACCATGGGTTTCTAGACATGATTTAAAATAATAGATTCATCATCCTTTGCTTTTTGACCTCTCCATATAGAAAGTTTTTTGGATATGGGAAAGGGCCCAACGAAGTCAATGAATATTTAAACCCCCCACCGAAAATCAAAATTGCTCCGCTCGTAACTACAATAGTTGACCCTATCTGAAACACCCCTACATTTTCTATACATCCCAATGTTCCAATAATATCACATATTTAAACAGGAAATGACAAATGACAGGTGCGTTCGCGTCATTCTCTCTATATTTTGTACATGTTATATTAATTAACTATTTCTCACGGTAATGTTATATTATTCAATTTAAGAATTATTATACTGTTTCTAGACCTTCATAGTTATATGTCGTGTTGATATTGCAGCTAATCATTAATAATGGGTGACGAACTATACGCCCGAAACGTCTGACAATAAAGATGCTGTTCCCGATAAGCCTGGTTTATCTGTCCCTTATATATATATATATAATATATATATATATATTATATATATATATATATATATATACGTATGTATGCAGTATGTATATAAATATATATAATATATATATATATATATTTATATATTATATTATATATATATTATAACTGTATGGCAAGCATAATGATAATGATAATAGTATTAATAATAGCAAAATATATATATATTATATATATATATTATATATATTAGTATATATATATATATATATATAAAAATATATACATATATATAAATATATATATGTATATATATATATATATATATATATAATACATATATATATATATATATATATATTCATGTACATTATAACGGGTATAGAACCCAATTACATTGGCTTGCAGGGGTATTGATACTGGTATTCGGCTTGACTCTTTATTTCTGAGAGTTGACACCACGCAGTATAAAACACACAAGACATGTCTAGTTATAATCGGGCCGCGCGGAGGTCACGGTCAGCTGCCCGGAGAGAGGGCGGAGCTGACCTTAGTGAGGTGGTAGCTTAGCACGAACTCCCCCGGAGGGAGGCGAGAGGTGACCCTACCGCGTCGGTGCTTCACACGAACTCCCGGTCAAACGAGGTCAGATATAAAATGTGACCTCCGCCCTCGCTGAGCGGTGGTTCTTATTTGGGACATTTGGATCCACGTGGAAAACAGCCACGTGGTCCACTGTGAAATAGATTATCACTCCGTACAGAAATAGAATTATCACATCTATATTGCTCGTAGGT
>NW_023647472.1:0-5000 GCF_015228065.2 Penaeus monodon
CCTTATATTTTATATATTTAAAATATATATATATATAATATATATATTTAATATATGAATATAATAATTTTTATATATATATTATATATATATAATAAAAAAACACACACAGACTATGTGTAATATATAGATGTGTTTTTTTATACATGTAAAATTTATATAATATTATATATATATATATATATATATATATATATATATATATATATATATATTATTATATAATTTACATATATACATATACTATACTTTACACACACGGTGTGTATGTTTTTGAATATATATATATATATAAAATAATTTTATATTAAAATATATATATATAATATATTTTATAATGTATATATAAATTATATAAAATAAAATATAATTTTAAATAATAATTTAAAATTATATATATATATATCATGCATAAGTTTTGTTTTTATATAATATATTATATATTATATATATATTAATCATATATATATATTATATATATATATATATATATATATATATATATATATAATGTATAAATTTTTTTTTTTATAAAACAAAGTTTTATAAATTAAAATGTATTATATTTAATTATAAATATATATATGTGTGTGTGTGTAACCTAATATTTTTCTACATGCATATACATATATATTAAATATATATATATATATATATTATATTATATATATATATATACATATAATACATATATATACATATATTAATTATATATATATATTTTATAAATATAATATATATCATAAAATAATATATATTATTATATATATATATGTAAAAAATAAAAATATATAAAAATTTTAAAATATTATATATATAATTAAAATATATTATATATATATATAATATACAAAAATAGTAAATATACATATCATATATATAACCCCACAGACGCTAAACTTTTTTTTGTTATATGTTGATATATATAAAATTTATATATATATATTATATATAATATATATATATTATATAAAATATATTTTATATAAAATATATGTATATATTATGTATATATATATATATAAAATATAATTATATTATAATATATATATATATATAGATATATATATATATATAAAATATATATATATATAATATATATAATATAATATAGTATTTTATTTTATGCACATATGTATATCATGTCCATAAGTTTTATATATATATATATATTAATACTATAATTTTATATATTTTATGATATATATAAATATATATATATATATAATAATATATATGGCATATAATATATATATTTTAAATATAATATATAATATATATATATATATATTTTTATATATATATAAACAAAGTTTTATAGATATATAATATTATATATGTATATTATAAATATATAATGTGTGTGTGTGTTTTTACCTACATATTTATTCATACATGCATATACATATATATTAAATATAAGTATATATATACATATATATTTATATAATATATAATATAAAATAATATATATAAATATATAATATAAATATATATATAAAATATTAAAATATATAATTATATATATATATATATATATATATATTATATATATATATATAATATATGTATACATATACATATACCAAAATATATACCACGAGACCCCTAAACTTTTATGTGCATATATGTGTATATATATATATATACATAATATATATATAATATATAATATAATAAGATATATTAAAAAAATAATATATATATACATATATATATATATATATATATATATATATATATATATATAAAATATAATATATATATATATATATATATATATATATATATATATATATATATATATCTTATATATATATAAAATATTATGCCTAAATGTGTGTTCTCCTTTACCCTGTGTGTCTTTCCTATGGACTGTGTATAATAGGTTGTAAAAGTGGGTCATAGGTGACAAGAAGGATTATTAGCCTGATGAATTATGATTTTCCTGAAGGAAAATACGTCTTATACGTTTTTAACTTTGTCTCATCTTTTAAAATCTAATTAGTAAATAAAGTGTATATACAGTTATACAATAGCAGTCCCAATTTAATAGCTCAATCCCAGGAAACAAGGCATGTGTACCTCATATACACAAAACACACAACAATAAATATATTATATATATCTATATATATATATATAATATATATATAATATATATATATATATATATATACACACACACACACACACACACACACACACACACACCCCACACACACCACACACACACACCCCACACAAACACAGACAAACCACACACACACACACACACATACACACACACACACCCCACACACACATACACACACACACACACACACACATAGATACAAAACACGAGCGCGCACACAACACACACACACAGTCATATATATATATATATATATATATATATATATATATATATATATATATATATATATATATGTATATATTATATAATTTTTATATATATAAAATATATATAAAATATAATGTAAAATAATTTTCTTTCAGACATTTTATCCAAAGCGGGATATCGGCCTCTCTCATTTCATTATTTGCGAGGGAGGTTATTTTCCTGATTCGATGCTTTTTCCTAATCACCGCGGTTTGGCCCTCTTAACACGTGCCACGGCGGCGACTTCCCCTACGACACCTGCGTTTTGACTTCTCAAGGCGATATGTCGTTTTTTGGCCGTGAGATCGGGCTCGAGCGAGCAGTCAGAGTGCAGGGAATTTTACGACTGCTGTGAAGGTAATCATAAAAAAAAAGATATATAATGTATATATATATATATATATATAAAATATATATATATTATATATATATATATATATAAATTCTTCTGTGTGGTGTGTGTGTGTTTGTGTGTGTGTGTTTTGTGTTTTGTGTGGGGTGTGTGTGGTGTGTGTGTGTGTGTGTGTGTGGTGTGTGTGTGTGTGTGTTGTGTGTGTGTGTGTATGAGAGACCGATGGAGACACAGTGAAATGGATAAATGAATAGACGTATGAACATTATTATGTAATAGATAAGAGATATAATCGAGAGACAGAAATAAAGTGAGCTAAATTGAAAAATCTTTACTTTTATGGGAAGTCTTTAAAACTTTATTTGATGAAGTAATGCCAAGCGAACATTGAATATAAGTGAGATTTTTCTGTCCTTTATTAATCATCCCTCAGATCTTCAATAACCCTGGCTGAAATCAGATTGTCTTCGTTAAAAAATCGACACTTTTTCTGCAAGAAAACTTCGGTAGCAAGAAATAACTTAAAATTCAAATATTTTTTTTTAGAAGTTTCATCATCTTTGTATCCACTTTTCTAGTAATGTGTCATCCTTATATTTCCTGTTTCCACACACACACACACACACACACACACACACACACACACACACACCACACCCCACACACACACACAAACACAAACCACTCACACATATATATATATATGTATGTGTGTGTGTGGGGTGTGTGTGTGTGTTGTGTGTGTGTGTGTGTGTGTGTGTGTGTGTGTGTGTGTGTGTGGTGTGTGGTGTGTGTGTGCATGAATGTATAAAAAAGTGTATGTATATATTGCATGTCTGTATGTATATATGTATGTTACTCATTCAATTAAATTCATCAACGGGCACCAGATACAAATGATAAAATCCGCTCAGTCAAAGTGGTTTTAATTGTCAGCTTAATAATAATTTTTCCTGTAGGAAAACTTCAAAGAATGTTAAATATGATAGAAGGAGTATAATAAAAACGTAAAATGTGCTTTAAGACTATTAAAATTCTAACTGTAAAGGGAGGAAGGAGTATAGTATAATATTAAGTATAATTTTGATTTACATTATCTACTACACTGACACATCTGTTTAATCCCTTCAATCCGGGGAAAGATACCGTTGCATTAACGTCAAATTCACTTTTGGGGTTTCTGTCTCTCATATTAGTTTGTTGGGCTGAGGATTGACTATAATATATATGCATATTTAAGGGGTGTGGTGTGTGTGTGTGTGGTGTGTGGGTGTGGTGTGTGTGTGTGTGTGTGTGGCGTGTGTGTGTGTGTGTGTGTGTGTGTGAGTGTGTGGTGTGTGTGTGTGTGTGGGTGTGTGTGTGGTTTGTGTGTGTGTGTGTGTGTGTGGTGTGTGTGTGTGTGTTACAGGCATAAAATAGTGATGGCATTAATTTTTAAAATAAGGGCGTTTTTATTACCGCTGCCTGCATAAAAATGTCTCAATTTATATCTTTTACCGCTACTTTAGGGGCAATATAATAAATTTGTTCTTGTCATCACCAAGTACAGTTGAGTCGAAAACTAAAACTCATTCCTATTTTTTCTTTACTTGTATAAGTGTAATAGTGCTAGGTTACCAAATCGAAATGGACTATCATTCTGGCATTAAACCCCTGGCTACATCAATAGTTTCATGATATCCTAAAACAGACAATTTTTTTTAGTGCAATAATTCACGCACAAAATACTTTAATACAAAGGAAAAAATACTTTTAAACTCAATGATTAGTTATTTTTATCTTTTTTTACTGAAGGGAAACAATGAAAAGCAGACTCTACTTTTTAATTTCCTTTAACTCTTTCCACTGCTAGCCTTTAGGCTCGGGAAAGTCTGATTTATTGGCAGCTGAAGGAAGTATCTCTACTTTGGGTTATCACCAAAGGACGATGCATAGAGACTGGGTTTATATATATTATATAATATATATATTAGATATATATATATATATATATATATATTATATTATATATAATATATTTTATATAATTATATGCCCCATATATATATCATGTCATAAGTTTTTTATATGTATTATATATATATATATATATATATATGTGCATATATATATATATATATATATATAAAATATATATTTTAAAATTATATATATATATTAAAATATATATATATATATAATTTTGTAATATATAAACAAAGTTTTATAGAAAAATATGTATTATATATGTATAATATAAATATATATATGTGTGTGTGTGTA
>NW_023647472.1:10000-30000 GCF_015228065.2 Penaeus monodon
ACCTCTTCGTTGCGCACCTGCATGTCGTGACACTCTTAGATAACATTTATTCCAATAATCAGTGAGGACTTGTGGTGCAGTAATTTAGTAGTGGGAGCACTTTCACTAAATATATATGTGTTGTGTGTGTGTGTGTGTGGTCGTGTGTGTGTGTGTGTGTGTGTGTGTGTGTGTGTGTGTGTGTGTGTGTGTGTGTGTGTATGTGTGTGTGTGTGTGTGTGTCTCGCCAATAACCGAGTTTATTAGATTTTTTCGTAGTGGATTCGACGGAAACGGCATGTGCCATTTGTTCTTTATTTAATCATTCAGGCTGTGAAACAATGCAATACACAAAATCTAAATCACATTAAAACGCTTTGCAGTGTACTACTCATAACAAAAATGTATAGATACTACAAATAATTTTGTGTTTTTCCCTTTATTATCAAATTTATTTATTTTGAACATCCTTTTCACTTACCACTATAATTTCAATCAAAGCAAGTGCAAAAACGGGTATCTACTTATTTTCCTTTTTTCTTATCAATAAGAATCCTTTTTATAGAATTCAATTTAATACATTTACCTTAAACAAAAGACTACACTTCACACAATCTAGAATAATTTCCTCCACAACAGCTAGGCCTACATATTAATGAACATTACCTGTTGATAACAATTAACCGTAATTGACGTTTGTATCGCAGATTCACTCAATTCACAATATCTAATTTGCACCAAATGTGCATTTTTTCTCTTGCCTATAAAATGTAAATCAAATCATATATCCCTATTATTCAGATCCATATCGGTGGTATATGTCCATCAAAGTGTGTTTTTTCCTCCACTGCGGAATCCGTTCAAGAAAAGTCACGCCTCATTTCTCCCACCACCAAAACAAAATACATGCCAAATGCGCATAAGAAAAAAAAAAATCGGTTTCGAAACTATTAAGAATAATTTCTTAGTAATATATATACATATATTTATATATATATATAATATATATATATATATATATATAATATATATATATAATTATATATATATATATATAATATATATATTATATTATATATTTTGTGTGTGTACACACACACACACGCACACGCCACGCACAAGCTCACGCACACGCACACGCACACGCACACGCACACACACGCACACAACACACAACACACACACCCACAACCACACACACACACACACACACCACATATATATATATATATATATATATTATATATATATATATAGATAGATATATATATATATATATATATATATATATATATATATATATATATATATATATATATATATATATATTATATATAGATATATATATATTATAGATAATGTTTTGTGTGTATACTATATGTATACATCACACACACACACACACAAACTATATATATATTCATATATATATAATATATATATATATTATATATTATATATATATATATATACTATACCCTTCTCCTCTCATATCTCTCTTCTCTCCTCCCTCTCTCTCTCTTCTCTCTCTCTCTCCTCTATATATATATATTATATATATATAATATATATAAAATATATTTTTATATAATATATATTTGAGTGTATCATATATATATATATATATTATATATATATATATATATATATTATATATATATATATATTATATATATATATATATATTATATTATATATATATACTATATATATATATATATATTATATATATATATATTATATATATTTGAGTGTGTGTGAGTGTGTATGTGTGCGTGTCCATACACCACACAGAAACAACCTGGTGGACCTGGTGAGCGAGTCTGAATTGGCGATTCTGGGGCCGGACTTACTAACGCCTATGAGATCGTATGAGGTTTATTTACATCGTAATTTTTTCTCTCGTTTTTCGCAATGGGCGCATTTAAAAACACCTACGATGGTCGCAAACACATGTCCTGAGCTCATACACAACCTCATAAATACCTTCAAGAGTGCAACTGTGAATTTTCTTTGGGGAAAGCAATTAATGTGTAAAGCAATACATTAAGAACATAATAACATAAACATCAATATGGCTTAACGTTAAATAAGGATGGCCTTTGCCGATCCGCGGAAACGATGTGGCCTAATATCATCAGGGGCGAAATTTGAATAAAAGTATTAATTACTTCCATTAGTATGACTATTTTTCTCTAGAACACAACAATTATAATAAATATTCAAAAACAAAGGTTAGCATTATGTGAGCACACTTATTATTACCCTAATATAATGTTATTATGAAAGAGGGGATTAACTTCCTCAAGAATAATGAAAGATAAATCTAATAAATATGTCCATAGTGTATCATAAACTCTTTATGAAATTATAATGAAAGCTTTTGAGTGATATATATATATTATATTATTATATATATGATATATATATATATATTATATCTATATATAATATATATTATATATAATATTAAATAATATATATTTATATACTGTTAATTACACACAATATATATATTATATATATAATATACTATATATATATATATATATATATATATATATATATATATATACTATATACTATATATATTATATACTATTTTGTGTGTATGTGTATGTCTGTGTATTTATATGTACATGTATACGTATATATGTATATATATTCATATACTATATACATATATATATATATATATATATATATCATTATATATATACATATATATATATATGTATGTATATATATATAATATATATATATATTATATAATATATATATATATGTGTGTGTGTGTGTGTGTGTGTGTGTGTGTGTGTGTGTTGTGTGTGTGTGTATATATATATATATATATATATTCTATATATAAGTATATAGTATATATATATATATATATTATATATATGTACACCACACACCACACACACCACACACACACACACACACACACACCACACACATATAATAATATATATATTATTATATATATATAAATATACAATATATATATATATATATATTATATATATATATATATATATATATTGTGTGTGTGTGTGTGTGTGTGTGTGTGTGTGTGTGTGTGTGTGTGTGTGTGTGTTTCTTATATAATACCTTTCCTTTATTTGCTTTACTGAATTGAAAATACGCAATCACTTGTCCCTTCTTACAGATTATTATTTATGTATTTTTTTTTCTTCTCTTTTTTCTTTCTCGTGTAGCGTAATTCTTATATAATCATATATCTTATCTACCTCAGTTCAGCGGTTAACGCTCTGTGATTGGTCGGTCTTTTCCGACCTAACGCTGATTGGTCGCTCGAGCTTGTCTTATAGGAATAAAGCCTGCGATCCCTAGCGATAAGAAAAACGGTTTACGAGACCCCTACGCTCTCGTTGTTTGGCGTTTGAAAATGGGACGGTATGTCGATAGTTGAAAATCGTTGTTACTTCTAGCATATATTATGAGAGACGAGCGAGAGAGTTTAGTAAATCCAGCTCCTTGGTCTTCTGCACAGTTGCCATTGTGTGGATTTATTTTTTGTGATTTGCTTAAGTATATCATGAAATTATTTTCGTTTTCTTTGAAGCTAAAGGTTATCATGCGAGAACCTAAAATCTTTGTTTTATATTTTGTATTTAATGGATTCTCACCGTATAATGTTTTCTAAAGGTTGAAAAATTTATTCTGGTATGGAATTATACGAGCCTGCATTGCTGTAGAAATAAATTGTGTGTGTATAGAAACGAAGGAAATGACAACGTGGTTTAGAGTTTCGTGTGACTCTGCCTCTTTGTGATGGCTGAGATATGAATGCTGGAGACATCGTGGCTGCTTCTGAAATTCTGGTGATTATCAAGGGTACTTGATGGAATTCAACCACCAGACTGTGCTCTACACAACGGTAGAGACTCTAGGCGTTCCTAGATAGTTGGAGTAACCCATGTTAACCATGTTAAATAGTTGTACTTGAGGGTGTTGTGCTGCTGAACATGTGACCTGTTCGAGACAATCCTTTTAATGGTGATATCAATGATGGTTTGATGTAGCATTAAATATTATCATTCTTGTGCTGCAGGCTGTGTAGTGCTTCTCGGCAGCCGATGGAAAGTTTGTAAATGGCCTTTAGAGGATAATATGGGTGAGAGTCAAGTGTTAATTTATGTTTATTCTTTGATATGGCAGTCAGTACCTCTGGCTAAGTTTATGTAATGTACCAGGATGATTGTATTGATTTATTCTTGATATATGTGTAACTGCTACAGCACCATTATGTTGACATTTTTATGTTAACTTACATTTATTTTGTTTGTAGCAAAATTGTTCTTCACTGTTCTTCATGTTATCTATGAGCAATAAAGGCATAAGAGTGAAGATTGAATTTAGCCACCCCAGGCATTACCAACTTTAAAAAGAATCTATAAAGGGTTCTTGCAGCCATCATCTCCAAATACTCTTGTCGAGAGAGTTCATGACCCCTTCTGCCAGACTAATCGTCTACTGACTTCCTGGTCTGACAGCCCTGAGTCATTAACTACACTACCAACTTATGTAAATCTCACTGTGATCAGCCTCCGGGCTACAGTGGTAACGTGTCGGCCTCTCATCCGAGGGGTCGGCGGTTCGCACCCCGCCCAGGCGCGAGAAGTTGCAACTGTCACCTGGAGGTTACTGCGTGTGCTAGGCACCACGGCGGGTAAGGACTAGGTTCAGCCGAGTCAGCACCAGCTGACACACGTGAGCGAGTCGGCATTAGTCGACACAGGCCGGGCTCCCCTCAAGGGCATAGTCAGGGCGAGGCTAAGCTTCGCATATCAGACTTATCCTTATCACTGTGAGCCCAGTGCCTTCACTGTAAGCATGTACTGAATGAACAGGTTCTCCTAACAAAGTGCTGAATCTTGATCCAGGGGCTTCACTTTATTGATAAATGCATCTAGAGCCACCACGGGAGTTCCACGGACTCAGATGGAATTTAGTATCCAGGCCATGCAAGTGTTGAAAAGCGTTGGTGCAAAATCACAGCCTTGCATCACTCCTGAACTAACAGTGAGGCCCGAACACATTTTACAGCACTTTCAATACCAGTATACAGGCTTGCTGCAGTAATCCATGTTGGGATTCCTCTCAGTCTCAGGATCTCC
This sequence comes from Penaeus monodon, assembly GCF_015228065.2. NCBI lineage: Eukaryota > Metazoa > Arthropoda > Malacostraca > Decapoda > Penaeidae > Penaeus > Penaeus monodon. The sequence goes on from NW_023647472.1 coordinate 15,124, forward strand.
CAGAGTGATCCATGGTACACTGTACCTTCTTGAGGTCGATGTAAGCTACAACCAACCCACACCCGAACTTGTGACAGCGCTCTGCAATGACTCAAAGTTTCAGCATATAGTCTACTATAGACTTGACAGGAGGGACCCCAGATTGCTCTAGACTCTGGTGTCTCAGCAGTTGGTCTGTAATACGTCTCAGAAGGTTGTGAGCGAGAATCTTATCTGGTATATTGAGCAATATAATGCCTCAGTGATTGCTGCAGTCCCACTGATCTCCTTTTCCTCCAGAGAAGAATGACTTCACTCCTCTAACGGTCAAGGGGAACAGTACCAGTCTGCCAGATAGCATGCAAACCTGGCACCACAGTTCATCACTGGTCTTTAACAGTTGAGCAGAGATGCTGCAGATACTCACTGCTTAACCACTCTTAAGCTTGGAGATTGCCCCCTACCTCAGTTAAGAGAGTGGCTCCTCAATGATGAGTGGGTCTGGCATAGGGATCTGAACACTACTCGTATGCAAGTTGATTGTTGGTGAATTAATCTGGTACAACTGCTCAATATACTCAGCCCAGCATTCCTGCACCCCAGCAGGGTCCGAGATGAACTGGCCACTTACTGAGCGAATTGCAGTTGTCTGTGAAGAGGGCTTGGAGTTCAGCTTTTTCAGGGCTTGGTAGGCAGACGATGGTCATTTACTAAGAAATGACCTTCGATCTCTTCTGCAAGATTACTGACAAACTGTTCCTTGTCCCTTGTGAGCAGTGACCGAGTCTTGCACACCAGAGAACGATGCAAGTCATGATCCCCTGTCAGTTAGGCCTTGCAACAAACATCTGTGGCTTCCAGAGTCTTCTGAAAGATAATTTCTGTCTTGCTCTTGGACTGTCACCAATCATTTCTTGAGCTACATTGAGTATTTTATGCTTGAAGGTATCCTACAGTACAGGATCTGCCAGGTTGTCTAGTTCTGCAAACGACCTAAGATAGTCTTAGCAAACCCCCGGGTACACCCCCCCTCAACCTGTCCACCTGAAACACCCTAGGGTGATCACTGGACTGACAGGGATTTTGAAGTGGACCTGGAGAATAGCCACAACTAATCTATTATCAGTACCAATGACTCTGTACTCTGATATACCCTGCAGTTCTGAAGATCCTCCAACAAGTGCTAACAAGGATATAGTCGATCTATTGGCCACATTACCTGCATCACTATACCATGTCCAGCTGTCAGAGCACTGGTACCAAGAGCCAAAAATACTTAATTTCTGGGGCCTTGCATAGTTCCGGAAAAGAAGGATATTCTCCCTGCCGGCATCGGCTTCTGAACTATGAAGGCTGACAAAGAGATCTCATATTGAAGTCGTCCAGAACAATGCGAATATCTCACCAAGGACAGCCATCTTTCACAGATGTAAGTTTAGTGTAAAACATCTTTCATGATAAGTTTAGAAACATCAGTAAGAGTGTTCACAGCAATAACAGACATGAAACCAAATGCAAACTTTAGTCTCAATGCAATTATACATGCATCTATCAAATCTGATTAAGATGGCTATGGCTATTCTCTGAAGATGATGGCAATCACTGCATTTCAACCAGTAACAGATGTAGCCACCCACATTGACCATGCCACTACCAGGTCTTCTCACCTCCGAGAGAGCAGCCACCCCAAATCTTAGGTACTTCAGTTCCTTTGACAGCAGTGGGAACCAATCATCCTGTTGCAAACAGTGGATGTTCCATGCCCTCACCCAATGATGGCCTGCCTAAGGATAAGCCTCGGACAGTCACTCTAGGTTGAAGCTACCTCTGCCACCCCTACCGACGTTGCCTCGTGCAGAGAAGGTTAGCTGGCTGCTGGTCCCATTATCTGTGGGCTTTACCTCACAAGCCTCACACCAGGTTGGCGGCCACTAGGATGCAGCTGGACGAGTCCCAATGGGTGCCAACCCAGCGAGACCCACAGCCTGCCGTTTATCCTCCCTCCGCACCATCATCTGTTTAGTTTGGGTTCTCTTTGGGAGATGGACTGGCAAGGCCAGCCTCCCCACAGCCACCCATTAACCCCAGGGTGCCTACACACCAGTGGGCCATGATTCCATACCTTTAGAGTATCCTGCTGCTCCAAGAGCCTCCATAGGCCAGCCTAGGACCACAAGGTACCTAATTTCCATGCTTTGACATAAGAAGGCACTGCAGATGTTGGAGAGGCTGTGAACTGGCAAGGGATGCTTATGCACAGCTGATTCGTTTTTTCCAACAGGCTAGCCAGCTGTAGCAGCTGCAAATAGGAATGCATGCAAAACACTCCAACCCTGTGTGTGTGTGTGTGTGTGTGTGTGTGTGTGTGTGTGTGTGTGTGTGTGTGTGTGTGTGTGTGTGTGTGTGTGTGTGTGTGTCACTTTCCCAGACTTGCACTTAGAAAATACACTCCAGCACCGCTGCAAAGCAAGGAAGAAGCAGATCCCTGGCCACTTGTTACCAACTACGTATAATGTGTATGTGTATAAATTAATACAATATATATACAAACATACATAAGCTACATATGTGTATATATATGTATCAAAATATATATGCATACCATATATATATATATATTATATATATATATATATATTGTAAATTATACATATATATTGTATATATATGCATATATATATATATATATATATATATATATATATATATATATATAATATTATATTATATATATCATATATCATATTGTGTTGTGTGTATGTATATATTGTTATATATATATATACTATAATATTATATTATATATATTTTATATATATATATATGTATATAATATATTGTATATAATATATATATATATATATATATATATATATATATATATATATATATATATATACTACACACACATAAGCCATACACACAAGCTTGCGCGAGCGCGCACGCACACGCATACATAACCTCTCTCTCTCTACATATATATGTGCGTGCTTGTGTGTGTGTGTGTGTGTGTGTGTGTGTGTGTGTGTGTGTGTGTGTGTGTGTGTGTGTGTGTGTGTGTGTGTGTGTGTGTGTGTATGCTCGTGTGCGCGTGCGTGCGTGTGTGTGTGCGTGCGTGCATGCATGAACGCACGTATATGTATATACATATGTGTATATATATGTATATATATATACACGTATATGTGTGTATTCATATGAATATATATATATATATATATATATATATATATAATATATATATATATATATATATATATATATATATATATATTATATATATATATATATATATATATATGTGTGTGGTGTGTGTGTGTGTGTGTGTGTGTGTGTGTGTGTGTGTGTATGAATGTATGTTCTTACCTAGTTCTTTCAATGTGGGAGAAGAGCTATACTCAGATGGTCCCGCCTGTTATATTTAAATTATCATAAAACTTTTTAAATTGATGAACATTTTTGGCACACAACGTATTTGGAAGATTGTACCATGTTTCAATAGTTCTGTTTGGGAAACTGAGCTTCTTGATATCTTTCTCGCCTCTTTTTTCTTTCAACTTTTTGCTCTGTCCTCTCGTCCTTCTTGTGTTCAAAATTAAAGTCATCTTTGTCTACTTCACCCTTCTTGTAACTTGAACATCATTATCATGTCATCTCTTTTTTTTTCTAAAGTAATAAGACCTATTAATGTAGGTGCCCATATTGTGGCTGCTCTTTGAACTCTTTCTAGTTTACTTATATCACTTTTTAATTGTGGACTCAATACCACTGCACCATGCTCAAGACTAGGTCTTATGATGACTTTAAAGACCTTCGTCAACATACAATGAATGCCCTCTTCATGTTGGCAATCAGCCCCAAAATTTTATGAACCTTGTCATTCATTCTGGCTAAGGTTCATGTTTTTCTTTTCTTCTTCTTTTTCTTGTATTGGTATTGTGGACGATTTTTATTTTCTTCAAACCTGACTAGATGGCATTTATCGGTGTTAGAGTCCATTTCCATTTACAGCTCCAAAGTTCTCGATGTCGCTGTGGATGCATTGGCATGAGACATCGTCTCGTATCCTTTCTTGCGATTTCGCTTCGTTTTGCAAACATATTCAGATAACTACCTGGGCTTACTTTTGACCCAAAATTATTTATGAAAATAGTGAATATACTCGGCCCCAAGACTAATCCTTGAGGTACTCCGCTAGTTACTCGTCGCCATGTAGTGTTTCCTTCTAATTACAGTTCTCATCTGTCTCTCATGAAGAAAGTCTTCCATCAAATCGTGGAGTCCTGCTTTTCACTCTACCTAGGTGTTTTAATTTCTATAATCGTCTTTTATGAGACATCATATCAAATGCCTTCTTAAAGTCTTGGTATACACAATCCACCCAGCCGTCTCTTTCTTGTAGTATTTCTGAACATCTATCATAGAAACAGAATATTTGCTTCACATGACCTTCCTTCCCTAAAAACAAACTGTTTTATTTGAGATCATATCGTGTTTTTTTTTTTTAAGTACTTCAACCCATTGTTATCGTATTATACTTTCTAACACCTTACATACTACACTAGATAACGAAGTGGTCTATAATTTAGAGAGTTTTCTTGTCGCCGTTCTTGTATAAAGGTGTAACATTGGCAAGTTTCCAATCTTTTGGTAATTCTTGTCTCACTGGATTTTGGAATATTAACAATAACGGAGTACACAATCCTTCGGCAAATACCCTCAGAACCCAGTTAGATATTTCATCTGGTCCCTCTGCTTTAGTCTTGTTTAACCCTTTCAGTTAGTCTTTTATTTCATTCTTTTCGTGTTGGATATTTCAATATACGTTTGTACGGTTACCTGCCATTAAGGATTTCACACATTTTCTCTTTCTTAGTTTACACGGTGTTGTTGTCTTTGGTGGCGCTAATTTATTCTCTACTGTTACTATTTGTGTAGTTACAAAAGAGTTAAAGAAAGAGCTTTGGTTGGTTTGTGCATTTATTGATTATATCCTAATTTCGCTTCCCTTGTGGTTTGGATATACTCATTTCTTCCTACTTTATACCTTTCATATGCTGCCTGAGATCTATATCTTCTGAACTTCTCCATTTTGGTCTTTTCTTGCTTCCGTTTTGAATCGTCATACATTTTTTATTCATCTATTTATTTTTCACTCATTGTTTAAAAAATTTACAAAATTTAGAATGTTGCATCGCAAGGTACTCTTCGTTCAGGAGGGTTTCCCAGTTTATGCCATCAACGAAATCTTTAAGGGTTTCTATACCTCTTATCTTTAATTGTATTTCCTTTTTTTTCCTTTACATAGGGTGTTTTCCCTTAGCAGACTATTTCAACTTAATTAGTACATATCACTTTTACTAGAGAGGGCAGCACCCCAATCCTTAATGATTCTTTATCCTTAAAAATTTGGTAATAAGACGGTCGTCTAGCCCTTTTTTTCCCCTGGTATGTTTTTTATATTCTAAAAGAGGAAAAAGTAATTTATATCAATTTTGCTGTTAAAATCCCATTACAAAAATTTTTTTGCTTTATTTTTTCCGAAAGTTTAACATTTCCCAGGCTTTTTAATTTTTTTTGAATCGTTTTTGTAATTTTCTTGTGACCACCCCCGGGGTATAGGTAGATGTACACTGTTTTATTTTATATTTACCCATTTGTTTTACTAAATTGCCTTTAGTTCTCCCTGGAATTTGTGAATCTCTTTCTCCTTTGAATAATTCCTTCCCCTTGTTCCCCCCCTAACAGGCCGCCGGGAGCGGTAGGGGGGCTTGGGGTTCCAATAATCTGGGGGCGGGACCAAAGAGCTACCCATTGGAGGGGTCCCCAGTGAGGATGGACAAATGGTTTCCCGGTTTGCCCCAAAGGCCGATGAGAGGGGAGGGTGCCCCCAGCCCGGTTCCCCATCTGGAATACCTTGATATAAAATATTAAACTTTGAGAATTATAAATACTATTTTGAAAAAAAACTTAAATTTATAAAAATCAAAGCATAATTATGCAAAAATTTTAAATTGCATAAACCTATGCAAATTTTACATTTTATTGAAAATATTGTTTCCTAAAAAGTTTGATTGTTTGTTTATTTAAATTATATGCCGCGTCAACGCTAAGGTCATTAGCCGAATTCCTTTGGGAAAAAGAAATATTAAAATGTTTAAACTTTTTAAAAATCTATGAATAAATATCTTCCAAATAAAATAAAAAAATTAAAAATCAAGCTAAATTTATGCTCTAGTTTAAAATATTTCTAAAACACTAAAGCATAATTACATTTTAAAATTTAAAATTAGTCTCCCTAAGGAATTTAAAAAGACCCTCTATGTCCCCAATCCTCCCCAATACACTTTTTAGTGTTAAAGGGCGGACTAGTCTTTTGTCTGAGAAAATTGCACATCTTTCCCTACAAATGCGCCGTTAATGGCCCCTTTGGGATCCCCCACAGAGTGCTTCCCTTTTTAGTTACATCGGGCCCAGAGTTTTTCACAGTTTTTTCGGAAGTAGCCCCCTTGTTCCTTCCTTTATCGCGAAGACCCCAAATCCTGATTGGGGGGTTAAATCACTGTGGGAGAGGAAAAAGACATCAAAGGCTCGCAGGGGCAGTCTTTGCCCTCTGATCAGCTCGCTCATTCCCACTGATACCAAAGTGCACTGGCACCCAGCATAGTCATTTTACGGTTTACATCATGCAAGCCAATCTTGAAACCTCCCCACCATAGATGTGATGATCTCTCTTGATTGCTTTCAAGTCATCAATTTTACAATTATTTAATGAATGTAAAAATCTCTGTCATCTTAAAGCTCAAGGATGGATGAACTGCAGTGAAGATTGGGCTGTAGAGAAAGATTGCCCAATGCAGTCTTCCTTTTGTCCTGCCCAACCCTTTTTAGATTTTGACCCCATCAGTAATTTTTGTATCTTATCCTTGGGGACTTAGAAATTCTGAAGAAATATCTCCTGCTTTTGCTTCAGATCTCTCCCCCTTTTCCAGTTCCAACCAAATCCAGCTAACTTTGGGTTTGTCCCCAAAGGGGGGAAATGGGGAAAATTTCCCAAAGCCAGAACCTTAGTGGGGTTTAAATTAAGATCTTCCCAAAAGTTTCCTCATTCTCCTACCATAGGATGGCTACCTCAAGGGGGTTGAAAACCAATCTGGATGTGGGAGTTCCGAGAATCCTTTGTAGTCTCGGAAGTAAATCAAGTTCATGTAGTCCCGGTGTAATGAAAGAGGTGGTTCCCACTCTCAGCATACAGGAACTCCACAGGCGAAGAATTGAAAGCCCCAGTACAGATTCTGACAGCTTCATTATGAACCGAGCCCAACAACTGGAGAACAGTGACAGTTGCAGATGAATAAGCTTCATATCCATAGTCAAGTTTACTATAAATAAGCAAGCACTCAGTAAAGCCGCAGAAGCGCTGGCGAACCCACAATATACCAAGCGCCCTGCAGTTTTCACCCTTAACTGCTTGATGCAAGGCACCAATGTAAGCCTCGAGTCAAAAATTAGACCCAAGGACTTTACCTCTTGGACAATTGCAGTAGGTACCCTCCCAAATCGGGGGAAGGATGGAATTTTCCTTTTTTGTGGAAATGCACAGCCATGTTCTTGCTTGGAGTAACCTGAACCCATGGTTTTGTTGCCCACTGTACAACCAGTCCCATTGCAGTCTGCATGTGTCCTTGCACCCCCTGTAAGCCTCCTCCTGAGCAGCACAGGCAAGCCCATTCACACACAGATCACACGAGACAGCACCCAGAACAACTTCTACGATGTCTTTTTATAGCAAAGGCAAACAGGGTCACACCAAGACATTCCCCTTGCAGGACCCCCTCTAGCTGATCACCCAGACCAAAGAAAACTGCTTCCTACCCGAACTCCAAATCTCCTGCCAGCAATGAAGCCTTGTATGAAGGCAGGCAACGCTCCTCTAAAACCAATGTAACACAGCTCCCACGAGCATCCCAAACGCTTCCATGTAGTATCGTACCCTTTTTCAAGTCAAAGACTGGTTTAAAATGCGACGTTTTCTATGTGAAGGAAACCCCGGACAGCAGTTTCCATCCTCACAAGTGGGATCCGTGGCGATCTCAGCTTTCCAAACCCATATTGTGATGCACGCCTTGCCTTCCTAACAGACATGTCAATTCCAAGCCCATTATTTTCTCCATCAGCCTGTAGATTCAGCTGGTGAGAGATACCAGTCTACAACTTCCTGGGGTGGAAGCATCCTTGCCCGGCCTAGGAACAGGAATGATTATAGCCTCCTTCCATGTTGGATGGCAACTCCCCCCCCCCCCCCTTCCCATGAATAGGTCCAACACAAACTTCTGGGAGTTCACTTGGCATGGAACCCTCGTCCATTCCAGGGGGAGTCCCACGGGAGATTCCATCTCCTTGCGCAAAAATGGCAAGCTGCATGGAAACCTGCTGCAGTCTTACTGAAGAACGACACAGGGTGTCGTTCCTTTTTCAGCCTAAAGAGTGAAAAATCAGGCAGTGTAAGATGCTGCAGAAGAGTTTCTGCCATTGATTTAGCTAGCTTTTTTAGCTTTTTTTTTCTGTTGGATTATGCCTCTATCTTCAGATCAGGTGGTGACAGTGATGTGCCCTTTCCAGCAATCTTACACACCTTGTCCCATACTCATGCTAAAGGGGGGCCCAGAGTTAAATTTAGGAGACATACTCTCTCCACAACGCCCTCCTTTTGCACTCGCCTGGCCTTGCTGGGGGCCTTTTATAATGGATCAAGGTTACATGACTGGGGCATCACTTCAACTGCCTTAATGCAGCTTTTCTTCTGACAGCTTGTTGGCATTCATCAGACACCATGGTACATGATGTGAGTGATTAATAGCATCTTGAACACACTGGAAATCATTCACAATTCCTAGGAGTACTGCATTGATCTTAAAAAATTCCAGTTCACATATTCAAGTCGCAAACTCTGCACTCCATTGGGTGGATTACCATTCACTTTCTCCAAAAGTATTGGAAAGTGGTCGCTTCCCAGTAGTTTTTTTCCATTCACTTCCTCTAAAATATTGGAAAGTGGTCGCGTCCATGTAAGTCTTCCATGGCCCAGATTGTCTTTGTTCAGAAAACTGTATTTACTCTTAAGAACAAGGACTCCAAGTCCCTTTTCTCGAGGATTGCACAAAGTGCCCTCCCAGAAGTTGATGCGGACCTTTGAAATCTCCCACGAGTAGAAATGGACATTTCAAACTGCCCAAGCAGATTTTCCCAAAATCATCTATGGTGATATGTGCGGGTATGTAGATGGATGCAACAGTGTAAGGTCAGTTCAAGCCTATTCTCACGCCTTCACCTGCAGTGTTGTCTGTAACTGGAGGGGCCTGGAAAAGAATATCCTGATGTTACCATTACTGTTTTCCCCCATGAGATCCATTACCCAAAGGTCCCATAATGGCTTGAGTTTGGGAAATCCTCTCGGGAAATTGGATGATTTTCCCAGTCATAATCTTTTGTAGGCACACAAACTGGGTTACATGAAGCTATAAGATGTACAGTTCTTCCCATTTTGCATGAATTCCCTACAGTTCCATTGGATTAGGGTATCCATTTCTTCAAATTAATTCTAAGGTGTTTGGCAGCACCTGTGGTCAAGGTTTGCCCCACATCTTTTGGCTGTCCCTTTCCGGGATCTTTGGAGTATCTTTTGAAGTTTGTTTACCTTGGAACTAGTTTCCACGGTCTTCCTTTTGGGATAGGCTCGGGTTTTCTTTGCCCGAGAAAAGGAGGGACCTAAAGCCTTTTCTTCAGGGGCATTCTGTCTAGCAGCGGGGGCCCTGTGGATGTGGTAGCAGCTAAAGCTGTCACCATTGGGGCCCCTGGAGCCCTGCCTGACGACTCCAAAAAAACCCACTCTGGAGGAGTCTTTTGAACAGGCTCAGGGTTCCCTTTTTGCCTGGGCAAAGGATGTACCTGAGCCTTTTTGCTTCAGGGGCATTCTGCCTAGTAGCAGAGGGCCCCTGTGGATGTGGAGCTGTCACTGTTGAGGCCTCTGGAGCCTTAACTGATGGCTCCAAAGACCTCACTTTGTTAGGAGAAGTCTCTTCAATAGACCCCTCACTCCAACTCCTTTCTGGTGGAACAGCTCACCAGAGGCAGTTCCAGAATTGGGTACTGAGGTTTAATGGAAGTGCCAGGGTGTGGTACAAGAAGCACCAGAGGGGAAAGGTTGGCAGGTAGGATGGGCTAGCACCGAAAAAAAAGGCCACCTGGTTGTGCAAAAAGCACATGGGCACATCGCTTTGCATCTGGAAAACCCTTTTTCTTTGCTCCTTATTTTTCAATACTTCTCTTATAAAATTTTACCTTTTACATTCATTTGAAAAAGCTTCATGAGCTTCTTTGCAGTAGCAGCATGTTGGTCCTGCACAGTTGTCATCCCTTGATGATCTGTTTTTGCCGCACTTTAACATACCTTGGTTGTCCATTTTCCTTAAAAAAGCAAAAGTTTGGTTCGATGCCCATAACCCTGGCAGTAGAAACACCTCATAGGTTGGGGACATGTTGCTTTACCTTGAATAAGTACCATGCCAACTTAACTGATTCTGGAAGGTCTAACGTTTCAAAAGTTAGGGAAAACTGGTGTTCACTGTTCAAAACCATCACTTTCTTTTTAAAAATGCCATACATAAAAAAAAAATTAGTTCCTCTCACAGTTTTTTCCTCAGGTCCCCGGAAAAAAGAATTCCCTGACACTGATTGACTGTTTTGTGAGGAGAATAAACTTGACCTTTGGGAAAGTCGAATATCACATGCAATGGCCACTCTCATCTCGCTGTGGGTGATGCGAGGATCACTTTGACACACCTCAAGTATCTACTGATTTACTTCAAAAATATCAAGATCCATGATACACCATTAATGGGCTTCACTACTAGGTACTTACTATATGAGATACTTTCATATTTCCAGGGAATATTTCCTTAATGATTTAGGACCTTCCTCTTTTTACCTGGTTTGGAGCCTGGAACTATTTACAATTCCGAATTTTTTGCCTTTGGGAAACTGGGAAGGTTCCAGTGATTGTTTTTTACGTTTCCAAGGAATAGCCGTTCCTCTGCATTACTTGGAGAGACACTTTGAAGTCCTTGTTTTCAAGAGAAAGATGCAGTTTTACTGTACAGTGAATGCCCACACATTTCTAAATTCAAATTGAGACATTCCCCAAATATTGACCTGTCAATTGGTTCAGCTGATCCACAGCTGAATTTCCCCTTGGCAGGTCATGGAAGCGACCGCTTTCCAATACTTTTGGAGAAGTAAATATTCCAGCCAATGGAGTGCAGAGATGGCGATTTAAAAACATGCGAACTAAAATCATTTTAGATCAATTGAAGTATTACAAAGATCTGTGAATGATTTTCAGTGTGTTCAAGAAGCTGTTAATCACTTAACATCACAATTCACTTTCCAGCAGAAGCTCCATTCCCAAAAGTAGCGGGCAGTACCATCATCCTCCAGTACCATGGTGGTCTGATGATGCCAAAACTGTTTAGAGCAAGAAGAGCTACATTAAGGCAGTTAAAACAACCCCCCACCCAATTAACCTTGATTCATTAAAAAAAAAAAAAAAAAAAAAAAAACAGCCAAGACTAGGCAATTGCTAAAGGAGGCTAGAGGGACTCGTGGAGACAGTATGTCTCCTTGATTAACTCTGGGACCCCCTTAGCATGAGTATGGACAAGGTGGTAAGATTGCTGGAAAGAGCACATCACTGTCACCCACCTGATTTGAAGATAGATGGCATGGTCCTCACAGACAAAAACGATGTTGAAAATGAGCTAGCTAAATCCAGGGCAGAGATCTATTCTGGAGCATCTTACACTGCCCGATTCTCCACTCTGGGCTGAACAGAAATGACACCCAGTGTCGTTCTTCAGGACTGCGCATAAACTTCTAAAATTATCATTTTTGCACAAGAAGATGGATTCTGCTTTGCGGCTCTGCTGTAAGATGCCCCAGGAAAGTGATGATATTCCATACCAAATTATATCTCCCCGGGAAAGCCCCCAAAAAGTTCCTGTTGGACTTATTCAATAGAATTTATAGGGAGGGCAAGTGCCATCCACATGGAAAGAACTTAATCATTCCTTTCCTAAACCTGGAAAGGAGCTTCCACACCAGGGAATTACGACCAATTTCTCTCACCAGCTGCATCTGCAAGCTGATAAGAAAAGGGTAACTTCAGGTTGACATGCCTACTAGAAACGGAAAACGTACTGACCCCATATCGTATGAATTTATAAAATTGAGATCGACCACAGATACACTTGTGCTGATGGAAACTGCATAAAGAATTCCCTTTGCACAGTGACGTCACATGTTAGCAGTCTTCTTTACCTTGAAAAGGCTTACAATACCATTTGGGTAGAATGGCATACTCATGAAGCGTATAAACACTGGTTTAAGAGGAGCATTACCTACCTTCATACAAAGCTTCCTCGCTGAAGGAGGCATAGATTTTCGGGGGGGAAAAACAGTTTCTCTAACCTGGAAGATCAGCTGGAAGGAGTCCCACAAGGGAGTGTCTTAAGTGTGACTCTGTTTGCCATTGCTATAAATGACATTGTAAAGGTTGTTCCAAGTGCTGTCTCATGTAATCTGTGTGTGGATGACTTTACACTGTACTGCTCAGGAGGAAGCTTACAGGATGTGCAAGGACACATGCAGGCTGCAATAAATCAGGTTGTGCAGTGGGAACATACCATGGGTTCAAATATTCTCAAAGCAAGACCATGGCTATCCCTTTTCCCACAAATGAGAAGGTTCAATCCTTCCCTCTATTTAGGAGGCAATCCCCTGCATTTTGTTGAAGGGTGAAGTACTTGGGTCTAATTTTTGACTCAAGCTTGCAGGGGTGCTCTCATCAAACAGTTGAAGGTGAAAGCTACAAAAGCACTTAGTATTTTGCGGGTTTTTTTCACATTTATCTTGGGTTCAGACCGCACATGCTTCTGCTGCTTTACAGATTGCTTATTCGTAGTAAGCTTGATTATGGATGTGAAGCTTATTCATCTGCAAACCCCACTGTTCTACGGATGTTAGACTCGGTTTATAATGAAGCTCTCAGAATCTGTACTGGGGCTTTCAGGTCTTCACCTGTGGAGTCCCCGTAGGCTGAGAGTGGAGAACCACCTCTTTCATTACACCGAGAATACATGAACCTGATTTACTACACGAGACTACAAAGGATTCCAGGATCTCCTACATCCAGATTGGTTTTCAAATTTAGGATAGCCGATCCTATGGGGAGGAGAATGAGGAATCTTGTGGAAGATCTTAATTTTAATCTCTCTAAGGTTCTGGCTGTTGGAATTCCCCCAATTTCTGCCCTTGGACTAATCAAGTCAAGCTGGATTTAGTCGGAATTGGGAAAGGGGTGAGATCCGAAGCAGAAGTCCGAGAGAAATTTCTTCAGCACATTTCTAAATACCAGGGATCAGATGCAATTTTTACAGATGGTTCGAAATCTGAAAATGGGGTGGGTTTTGCAGCAGTGAGCAGAAGGAAGACTGCAAACTGGCAGTTTTTTCTCTAGCAGCCTCGATGTTCACTGCAGAGTTACATACCATCCTTACGCAGTTAAGATGACTAGAGATCTTACGAACCATTCTGTTGTGATATATTGGTGACTCGTAGTGCCTTGCAAACAATCAAGAGCTTAACTCATCACATCCAGTAGTGAGGGAGGTTCAAGATTGGCTTGCACTGATGTCAACACGTAAAAAGATAACTCATGTTGGGTTGCCAGCGCATGTTTTGGGATCAGTGGGAATGAGCAAGATGATCAAAGGCCAAGGCAGCTGCCGCTCAGCCTTGTGATGCTCGTTTCTTCTCCCCACACCGACCTGAAACCCAGCATCAGAATTGTTTTCGTGATAAATGAGGGAACAATGGAGGCATCCTCCCGAAACAAACTGCGGGGACATTAGAGATGACCTTGGCAGTTGGGCGACTAGCATGCATCCCAACCGAAAAGTGGGAAATTGTATTAACAAGACTAAGAATCGGGCACACAAGACTGACTCATGGGGGGAATGATGGCTAAAATAAGCACTTTGTGAAGGATGGCAAGAGCCATTAACTATCGCACATATAGTGGAAAGATGTGCAACATTCTCAGACCAAAGACGTATGTACTTGTCTCCCCCATATACACTGAAAAATGTATTGGGGGAAGATTGTGACATAGAGGGTCTTATTAATTTCCTTAGGGGGACTAATATTTCAAAAAAATTTAATTATGCATAATGTTTATGCATAGTTTTAAAGCACTTAGAGCAATATTTTTGCTTTGATTTTTAATCTATTTTTTTTTTTTAATCAATTTTTGTTATTTGTAAAATATCTATTGATAGAATTTTTAAAGTTTTAAACATTTTAATATTTCTAGTTAACAAGGTATTCGCCGCTAATGACCTTAGCTGTTGACGCGGCAGATAATTTTAAATAATCAATCAATCCCACTGTTCTCCGGATGTTGGACTTGGTTCAAAATGAAAACTCTCAGAATCGGTAGAGGGCTTTCAGGTCTTCACCTGTGGAGTCCCTGTATGCTGAGAGTGGAGAACCACCTCTTTCATTACACCTAGACTACATGAACCTGATTTACTACACGAGACTACAAAGAATTCCGGGATCTCCTATATCCAAATTGGTTTTCAACCCCCCTTGAGGATAGCTGATCTTATAGTAGGAGAATCGGGAATCTTGTGGAAAAATTTTTAATTTAAGTCTCACTAAGGTTTCTGGCTGTTGAATCCCCTAATCCCCCTCTTGGATTAATCAAATCGAGCTGGATTTAGTGAGAACTGGGAAAGGGTTGAGATCCAAAGCAAAAGTCAGAGAAAAATTTCTTTAACA
>NW_023647473.1:0-7223 GCF_015228065.2 Penaeus monodon
TTTTTCCCAGATGTTTGAGAGCAATTGTGCGTTTTTGGCAATGTATTCTTTTTATCTCGGTGAATCATCATATGTATTAGTTAAAACAGCTCCAAGATAAGTGAACTCTTTCACATTTCCACAATCATTCCATGATTGTAACATGTTCATCATTGTTCATTGCCGGTTATCTTTGAATCTTCATGGTCTTAGTTTTCTTGGCATTAAGAAACAAGCCACCTTTTAATAAAGTGTCTAAATATATGTTTTGAAGGTAAGAAACTCATTTCACTGATGTAATTGATATATGCCTAATTGTTTTTGAGATAATAACATTTTATTTACTAAAATGTTTCAAAAACGTAATCTGCCATTGTTAATAACATTTAATTAAGGTTTTTAAAGTAGGTAATTTGTAGTAACTTGCATTTTGAGTATTTAAAGTTCCTTTGTCATTTCAATTTGCCTGGATTAGTTAAACTAACAGAAAATATCTGTGTGATAGCAAATATATGTCACTTTGAGAAGGCAAATGGATCATTGGAAGAAATATGTCTGACGTACTCCCTGGATGTGGTAATTTATGGTGCAACATCTGCATGTATCCAGACCACATTGGACGGGGTTGTGGCTGGCGGAAAGTTACTGTCCACATGATATCAAGGTTGTCATTTAAAATATGTTGGAACCACTCAACTCTTTTGTATAAAATCTGAGATAGAACTGATTTTGCTCAACCAGGTTTACTTGGGCCAAATGCTTTACAATCTCCATATCCACCTTGAGTCTTAGTATATACCTGGTGGTTTTGATAGCTGGAGTGAATGTTGCAATTAGTCTCATGACATGAACTGACCCATGGCCATCCAGGATTCTAGAGATGTGGTCAACATCGTCGGCCTGGTACTGCAGAGAGGCGTTTGCCACTTCCTCTGGTAGATCCACACCTTGCACTGCTGCTGCATTAGTTCTTGTTTGATTCGGAGTAACCTGAACAGAAGCTAAGCTTGCTGATCATGATCAACCAGGTCACGGTAGCCGTACTTGTGCTCAAGTGTCTCACTCAGTCCAACTTGGCGGATGGGAGAAATGGTCGAGGGCATGTTGACTGCATAATACACTGACCTATAGAGCCATGTGTACCTTTGCGTTCTTGCTTTTGATTATGCTGCCTAGGAGTAACTGCAATGAGTGAGGTAAGTATCCAACATTTCCATCTACAGAGCCCATGTCTGCTGCAGTAGGGTACTTGTTGTCATGATGCTCCATGGACTTTATTTCAGTTCTGATGTACTTGCTAAAACTTTCAACCAGTCTGTCCATGCCACGGCATTCATTCAGCATTGATGTAAGGGTAACAACATTTGGGAGTTGTTTCACTGTTGCTATTGATACCTGTGAACCATATTTCTTTTCAAGTTCTTGTTTTTAACTGTTTTTGGGTATAGACATCTTCATCAAGCCCACAACTTGTCATCATATATCGATGAAATTCCTGAAATGTCATTGTTTCATCATCGTTTTCTTCAAGGTATTCAAAAACATGCTGTAAAACAGTAACCTTTGATGTAGATTTGGGGCGACCAACTTTTCGTTTCTTGCTCGAATCAGGAAGCCCTTCTTGTGATGAGGAGCCAGGGAAGTGTTTTCCTTTTAAAAACATATCCTTAATGTGTTGATGGTAGAGGGCTGCTTCTGCAGGTAGCATTTACAGCAGACAGACATGATTGTATTTTGGTAGCCCTGTCATTTTGCCTATTATGGCAGTGGTGAGTATGCTTATTGAAACCTAGCGCCATCACATACTATACTTATAACTAGCCTTGTGTGTTTTTTTTTCTGGGAAATGGCTATTCCACAAACACCCACAGAAGAGCCAATGAGTTTTGAAGTCAGAAGTACTTTCTCCTGATCTTTATTTGGTTTGGTGAAGGTGACTGGCAAGTGCTGCGTTTTTGGGAGGCTTTGATAGATCTAGGGTTTGTGTGTGTCTACTTATGTGCAAGAATATCATCATGCTGGGGGAAGGTTATATCAAGAATGTCCAAGTTTCTGTCATGATTAGCTTTGTTGATACCAGCATAGCCTTTCTCAGATAACATGAAGGTCACTTCACTTGTAAAGATCGATTGACTTTCCTCCGATAACACGCCATTTTCTACGTCTTCTAGCTACTTCTACTATACCGTCCACCATAATCAACTCTACATGCACATACAACCTGAAAGCAAATGTACAATGATTTACATTCTTGCCATCTTGTAACAAAATATTACTAACTACCATGCTTCATTTGCAATGATATATATATATTATATATATATATATATATATATATATATATATATATATATATATATATGTGTGTGTGTGTGGTGTGTGTGTGTGTGTGTTGTGTGTGTGTATGTTGTATGTATATGTATGTATATATTATGTATTATATATATATATATATATAATATATATGGTGTGTGTGTGTGGTGTGTGTGTGTGTGTGTGTGTGTGTGGGGTGTGTGGGGGACCACAACACCACAGCCACACACACCAAAAAAAAAACACCGACACCCACCCCCCCCCCCCCCCCCCCACACCCCACACACACACACACCCCCACCACCACACACTCCCAAAAACACCACCACACTCACCTCCACTCACCCTCACACGCACGCACGCACATAGAGAAGCCCCTTCGACCTGACAGAGGGTTTAGGAGGCCCGTTTTTCCGGGCTTGTTTACTTCACCCTGAGTAAACAAGCGGCAGTAAAGAGTTAACATGTCACTTTTATTGTCTTGGGGCTTTGCTTTTCACACACACAAACCCCCCACACAACACACCACCACACACACACACAACACACACACCACACACCAACCACACCACACACACACACACCAAAGGGGTTTTGGGGGTGGTTCATATATAAATATAATAAATATATATATAAATATTATGTTAGTATGTAGTTTGTATATAATACAATTATATTTTTCAAATACAAACTTAAAAATAATACTCACACAACCCGCCCCGCCCCCCCCGCCCGCACCGCCCACAAACCCACACACACACACACACACACCCCCCACACCACACACAACACACAACACAACCACACCACCCCCCCACACCACCCCCCACACCACAAACCCCCCACACACCCAAATGTTTGTTTGTGGGTATGGTGGGTGTGGGTGTGTGGTGTGGTGTGTGTGTGTGTGTGTGTGCAGCATGCGTTATGTGTATGATGTTGTGTAATAAAATGGATGTAGTAAATAAAATGGTGGGGGGTGGTGCGTGGTTGGGTGTGTGTGGGGTGTGGGTGTGGTGTGGGTGTGTGGGGTGGTGTGTGGGGGGTGTGGGCGAGTGTAGGTGGTATGTATGTATGTGATATATATTTTAATTTGTGTATGTAATTATAATTGTGGGTGTTGATATAATATAGTGTGGGTTGTGTTGTGTTGTGGTGGTGTGGTGGTGTGTGTGTGTGTGTGGTGGGGGTGTTTGGGGTGTGTGTGGCAATTAAAAATTTTTTAATATATATATAAATAATAAATATAATATAAAATAATATTTTATAAAATAATAATTAAAAAAGTAAAAAAATAAATTCAAAAATTTAAATAGAAAATAAATAAAACAAATTTTAAAATAAAATATAAATTTTAATATTATAATAATTAATAAATAATAATAAATAAATATAATATATATATATTTATGGTTAGGTATAATTTAAAATAAATATAAATAAAAAAAAAAATATTAAAAATTAAATATATATATATATAAATTAAACTATGCACACACACACAAACCCCAAAACCCCACACCCAAACCCCAAAAAAACACCCAAAAACCCACCACACACACACCCACACAAAATTTTAACAACACACACTATATATATATAAACAACCCTAAATATATTATACCATACAACAAAACAACAGCATCAGCAACAACACACCCACACCACACAACACCACACACACACAAAACACACACACACACACACACACCCCCACACACGCACACAACACACACACACATATAATTTAAAACAAAACATAAATATTATATAACATACATAAATAACTTACATCTGCATGCAACAACACAACCCCCAAACACACACACAACAACACCCCCCACAAAAACACCAACACACATAAACATGTGTTGTGTTGGGTGTGTGTGGGGTGTTGTTGGTGTGTGTGTGTTGTGTGGGTGTGGTGTGTGGTTGTTTGTGTGGGGGTGTGGGGTTGTGGGTGTTGTGGTGTGCGTGGGTGTGCTGGCGTGTCTTGTGCGTTGTATGTGGTATGTATGTATTATTAATGATGAGTATTATATAAGTATGTATTATTACTATACTAATAATACATACTATATATAAATATTATATTATATATATATATTATATAGAAACACACACACAATTGGGGGTGTGTGTGTGTGGTTGTGTGGTGTGTGTGTGGTGTGTGGTGTGTGTGTGTGTGTGGTGTGTTGTGTGTTTTGTGTGTTGGGTGACAAAGCAAAGGCCAAACCCAAAAACAAGACAGATGACATTTTACAATCTATTAGCTGCCGCTTTTTTTACCGGGTGTGAAGTAAACAAAGCACACGTGCCCAAACAGGGCCTGCCCTCAACCTTCTGTCGGGTCGGAGAGGCTTCTCATTGGCGTGCGTGGTGGATGTGGTAGGGTGAGTGGAGGGGTGTGGTGTGATGTGTGGGGTTGTGTGTGGTGGTGTGTGTGTGTGTGGTGGTGGGGTGTGTGTGGTGTGTTTGGGGTGTTTGGTGTGGGGTGTGGTGCGTGGTGTGTGTGCTTTGGTTGGTGTGTGACACACACACACACACACACCACACACACACACACACACACACCCAACAAACAAAATAAATTATATATTTATATATATTTTTAAAATTATATCATAACATTACTACATACATACACCACATACCCCAAAACCACACAACACACACACCACAATATTATATATATATATAATAATATTTTTTAAATATATTTTAATATATATCATTGCAAATAAAGCATGGTAGTAGTAAATTGTTAAAGTGGAAAATGAATCATTGACTTTGTTTTCAGGGAGGCATGTAGAGTTGAAGGTGGAGGGTATAGTAGAAGTAGCTAAAGAGTAGAAAATGGGTGTTATCGGGGAAATTAAATCGATTTTTAAAAGGGAAAAGTGACCTATTTTTGGAAAAAGGCTATGCTGGTATCAACAAAGCTAATTGACAAAAAATTTGGAAATTTCTTGAATTTCCCCCCACATGAGATATTCTGCACATAATGAACACAAAAACCCTAGATCTATCAAAGCCCCCCAAAAACCAGCCTTCCATCCCCTTTAACCCAAAACCAAATAAAGATCAGGAAAAAAAAGTCTTCTGATTTCAAACTAGGGCTTTTTCGGGGTGTTTGTGGAATACCAAATTTCCCCCAAAAAAAAAAACACACAAGGCTATTATGTATAGTCAGGGAGGGCGCTGGGGTTTCAAAAAGATATCACCCTCCAAAAAAGGAAAAAGACGGGGCTACCAAAAACAACATGTTGTCGCTGTAAAGGTTCCCTGCAAAAGCAGCCTCTCCCATCACACTGTAAGTTTTTTTTAAAAAAAAAACACTTCCCGGGTCCTCATCAAAAGAAGGGTTTCCTATTGGCAAGAAACAAAAATTTGGTCCCCCCAAATCTACATAAAGGGTTTATTTTTTTACAGCATTTTTTTAAATCCCTTGAAGAAAACTGATGAAAAATGAATTTCGGGAAATTTCATCGAATATATGAAATGTGGGCTTGGAAAATGTTATACCAAAAAAAAGTAAAAAAAAGAATTTAAAGAAATTGGTCACAGGTATCAATAGCAACTGGGAAAAAACTCCAAAGTTTTTTACCCTTAAAAAGCGAATGAAAGCCGGGCGGACAGAGGTTGAAAGTTTTTGCAAGACATCAGAAAAGAATAAAGTCCCGGAGCATCATGACAAAAAGTACCACGCAGCAACATGGGGTTGTAGATGGAAAAGTTTGGTACTACCTCATATGCATTATTAGGGAATAACAAAGCAAAAACGCAAAGGGAACCCTGGCCCCTATAGTCGTGTTTTGCAGAAAGCCCTCGCCCCTTTCCCCATCCCCAAATTTGGACTGATGGGGCACTGAGACAAAATACCTACCGTGACCCGGTTTATTTCAGCAAACTTAGCTTTTTGTTAGGTTACTCCCAATTTAAACAAAACAATCACAGCCGTGCAAAGGGGTGGATCTACCCGAGGAATGGGAAAAGCCTCTTGCATACCAGGCCGACGATGTTTACCACTCTCTAGAAACCTGGTGGCATGGGGGTCATTCATGGACTAATTGAAAAATTCACTCCAGCTATCAAAAAACCCAGTAATACTAAAATCAAGGTGGATATGGAGATTTTAAAAACTTGGGCCCCAAAAACCGGTTGAGAAAAAAACAGTTTATCTAATTTTTTTACAAAAAGTTTGGTTCCACATTTTTAAATGCAAAATTTATACATGTGGACAGAAATTTCGCCACCCAACCCCCTCCCTTTGGGCCCACGCAAGGCCCTAATACCACACCAGGGAGTCGTCGATTTTCTTCCCAAGATCCATTTCCTTTCAAAATACAATATTTTCTATCACACAGATATTTTTTGTTTAGTTTTAACTAAACCAGGCAAAATTAAATAAAAAAGGAACTTAAAAAACTCAAATGCAAGTTCTACAAATTTCCTACTTTAAAACCTTTAAATTTAAATTATTAAAAAATGGGAGATTACGTTTTGAAAAAAATTTAGTAAATAAAATTATTATCCAAAAAAAATTTGGCATATTCAATTTCATCGTGGAAATGAGTTTTTACTTCAAAAACATATATTAGACACTTTATTAAAAGGGGCTTGTTTTTTAAAGCCAAGAAAAATAAAAACCCTGAAGATTCAAAGAAACGGGAATGAACAAGATAACTGTTTACAATCAAAGGAAAATTGTGGAAAAGTGAAAAATTCACTTATTTGGGCTGTTTTAATAATACATATGGATTAACCGGGGATAAAAAAAATTTCCATGCCAAAAAAAGCCACAATTTCTTCAAAAATCTGGAAAGACCGAACATTTTTCCTTCGGACAAAAAACTGAAAGGTTTATTGAACCATTGTTTTTCCCATTGCATCAAAAAAAAAAAATTTTTTGGGGGGAAAAAAAAAAGGGG
>NW_023647474.1:5000-7222 GCF_015228065.2 Penaeus monodon
TGATTATTGATATATAAATATAAAATATTAATATATATAAATATATTCTTTTAACGGTGGTCATGAGCATGATACTAAAATTGTAGTTTTTTTAGTTGTGATGTTTGGAGTGAGTACGTGGTAGGGTCCCATTCCCTTTTCCACGGAGAGTGCCGGGGTTACCTTTTTTGGGAACATTCTCATTAAAATATATATAACCCAAAATATATATATAATTATATATATATATATATAAAATATATATTATATATATATATAACATTTTAATATTTATAAATACAAAATAAAATAAAAATATATTATACATATATAATATTAATATATACATATATATAATTTTAATATTAAAATATATATATATATATATATATAATATTTACATTATATATATATATTATATTTTATATATATAAATAATATATATATTATTTTATATTTTAAATACATTATTATTATATATTTTAATAAAAAATATATATAAAATAAATTTATATTATATATATATATTGTGTGTGATTTTTTTTTTTTCGGTAGGTTAATGTTTTAGCCGCCTTTTTACAGCATGAACTTAAAAACAAATTTTTTTTTCTGTTGTGATGCCTTGGGTGAGTACGTGATAGGGTCCCCAGTTCCCCTTTTCCGCGGAGAGGCCGGTGTTTCCCTTTTTGGTAAACATTTCTCATTTATCCCGGCTTGAGACAGTGGAAGGTAGGCAATCGAGGGGAAGTTCCTTGCCCCAAAATATATATAAAAAATATTATATATATATTATAATTATTATATATATATATTTTATTATATTATATAATTATGTATGTTGTAGTAGTAATATATACATATATTTTATTTATTCATATATGTCTATATTTTAAAATTTTTTTTATATATATATTTTTTTTTTCGACAGATATTTATTTCCCCTGCAGAGCATAGGGCCCCTCTCAATTTATAGAGAGGTTATTGGCAGTGCCACCCTTGCCCCCGATTTGGAGCCTTTCCCAAACAAACCCCGGTTTGTGCCACGGGGGGGACTTCCCCTCGCACCCTGCTTTCGATTTTCAAACGAAGTTGTTTTTTTGGTAGGCAAACGGGTAAAGTTTCTTGCCCCAAAGGAACATCGCGCCGGCCGGGGAGTCGAACCCTGAAAATCAGATTGCCGTCGTGAATCTAGAGTCCCTGCTCAAACCCCCTCGGCCACACACACACACACACAACACACACACAACACACACAACACACAACACTCACACTCACACTCAAAACACACACACACACAAAATAATATATATAACATCATCTTTAAAAGGGTAGGTTCATGTCGAGCCGCCGTGGACCTCTCCACCTCCTTCGCCACTCAACTCGTTTTGCGCTTTTTTTTTCCCTTGTCCCATCGACAACCGCAAATATCTTGATTTTGCCCTCAGTTTGTTTTCGGTTTGCCCTTCCTCTTTCCTATCATGGTTTTATTAGTTGGGGGATGTGTTTTGGAAAATTCAATCGTTTCGGGGTTTAAGAGGATATCAGTAACAGTATCAAAAGCTTAAAGTAATCGATGAAACAAATATAGGTTTTCGGGTGTTCCTTTTTTTCCCTATGATCAATTTCAGATTTAGAATCTTTTTTTCCCGGTACCTTTTCCAGGGCAAAAAAACTGTTGTTGTCTGCAATTTCTTCTCTTTAAATTCAAAATTTATTCTTCAGCAATAATTTTCAAAAAAAATTTTTCTGCTGTGACTTTTTAATGCAATTTTCCTGTTTTTGTTTCATTTGGGTTGGGCACCTTTTTTAAGGTATGGAGCAAAGATGATTTTACCCAGTCTTTTGGCCACCTTTTTTCATTTCCAAATTTTTTTACAAAGTTTTTTAGAAGAAGTATTCAACACTTTTGCCAGCATTCTTTATTAGTTCCCCTGTTATTTATCCCTCCCCCGGGTCTTGTTATTCTTTAACTTTTTATGGTTTTTATAACTTCGTTTTAGCAGTGGGGGGGGGGGTTCATCTTCGCTTTAATTTAGTTAATTTAAAGTTGTTGTTAATCTTTTTTCTTTTTGTAAGGGGTTTGGAACAAAATTATTCTCTTCTTTTATTCTTTTCATAATAAAACAAGTCCATCCAGTTTTGATAGTGTCCATTGAGGTTTAAAATTTTTGTGGGTGTTTGTACCCCTTTGTAGAGTTTTTAGTTGTCTTATTGGGTTTTAAACAGTTTTAATTCTTGGGAAA
>NW_023647475.1:5000-7222 GCF_015228065.2 Penaeus monodon
TCGTAACCAATATTTTTCGTGACAAAATATTACGAATCTTTGAAATATACACGATAAAAATAACATATACACAATACAATTTTAAAAATCACGAAAACATAAGCATATGTATATATGTTTGGGCCAAAATGATTCCGCACTCCCTCTGAACCTCGTTTTTATTATAAGAAATAACAAATGAAAAGCGTTGAAACAAATATACTCGCAGTAATGGATCTTTTAATGGTATTTAATTACAAAGCCTGGGAAAGGGTGAAATTTCGCTTTCCTGCAGAAGTTCTCTTCTTCAACCGCAGGCGCTGTCATGAGGGAAAATAAATGGCATGTGATACTTCAGAGTTTTAGTTTGAGACAGATTTGCTTTTATGTATGCTTGAATATACATACATATACCATATATATATATATTATATATATATATATATATATATATAGATATATATATATATTATATATAAGAATATATATATATATATATATTATATGTATATATATATATATGTATATACATATAAATATATGCATATATATATATATATATATATATATATATATATATATATATATATATATATATATATTTTATATATATGTGTTGTGTGTGTGTGTGGTGTGTGTGTGTGTTGGTGTGTTGTGTGTGTGGGGTGCATATATATATATATATATATATATATATATATATAGACTATATATATATATATATATATATATATATATATATATATATATATGAATATATATATATATATATTATATATATATATATATATACATATATATATATATATATACATATAAAATATATATATATATATATATATATATATATATAACACACATATATATGCGTTGCGTGTGTGTGTGGTTGTGCGTATGTGTGTCTATTTATGTATGCATATGTGTATAAGTATACGTGCATATTTATTTATGACACACGAATCCATACACATGTCTATGTATATGTATATACATATATAGATAGATCAATAGATAGTTAGATAGATAGATAAATAGATAAATAGGTACATATACATATACATATACAAACATATATATGTGTGTATATATACATATTATATTATATATATTATATATAGATATATATATATATATATATATATATATATATACATATATATTTATTTATTTACACGGATTTATGGAATTAAATTGAATAATTATGATGACGATAATGAAAAACTATCATACAGAAGGCATCACCCTCACTCTCGCAGCCAACTCGTTTCTGACTGGGAAGAGCATTGGATTACCACATGCACTTAAGGAGGATTCCAAGACATGCTAGTTAATTTGGCTTACTCCATTAGGGAAGGAGTGACCGTTAGGATCTCCTATGAAGGAAACAGAGAGAGTGAGGAGCTGGGCGTGACGGGGGATGTGGGGGGTGGGGGGGGGGTTGTGGCAGGTGATTGAATAAGAGCAGGAAGAGAAAGGGGAATGTGTGAATGTGTGTGGATGCGGGTGGTGGATATGGGTCCGGGTGTTGGTTGTGTGTGTGTTGGAGGGGGGGGGGGGGCAAGTATTGAATAAGAGGAGGAAGAGAAGGGAATGTGTGTATGTGTGTGGATATGGGTGCGGGTGTAGGTGTGGATACGGGTGCTGATGGAGGTGTAGGTGTGGGAGTAGATGTGGGTGTAAGTATAGCTGCGGATCTGGGTATGGGTGTGGTGTAGAAGAGAGGGAGAAGATGGTTGGATGTAGTTGGTGGGGTGTTGTACGATACAAAGTGCCACATTTTCTCCTTTTCGATAATGGTGATGATTTTTGTTGGTAGTGTTAATCCTCTCCGTGAAATTTGTAAATATCCCTCTACGTTTCCAAACATTTTTTTCCAAGACTGTAGTGCTACATTTTCCAAAGATATATAACTAAACTCAGCAAATTAGCACACTAAAATCACTTACAATATATATATATATATATATATATATATATATATATATATATAATATATATATATATATACTATATATATATATATATATATGTGTGTGTGTGTGTGTGTGTGTGTGTGTGTGTGTGTGTGTGTGTGTGCGTCGTGTGTGTGTGGTGTGTGTGTGTGGTTGTTGTATGTTTAGACAAAGAATAGTATATTTGTTAATTCCGAGTATATTCAGTTCCAAACGGACATAGAATTCAATATTTAGTAAAGGATACTTGTAGTAAATCAAAAATGTCATATATACATTTGAAATCCCAAA
>NW_023647476.1:0-2500 GCF_015228065.2 Penaeus monodon
ACACAACACACACACACACCCCACAACACACCACAAACCCCCACCCCACAAACCCACAAAAATAAAACACAACACACACCCAAACATGCATAAAACTCACACACCACCACCAGTAAAAAAACAAAAAAAACTAGATACAGAGACTAACACACCAGTAACGAAAACCGGGAAAAGATAAAACCTGATATTTTGCAACCTTCTTCTCCTTTTTTTGAATTCATCGGCCTTTCCTCTAAATCCGGGGGGTACGCGTTCGATCCAATTAAAGATGTTTTACCCTTGCAATGTTGACTTTCCGTTGCGAATGCCCGGGCAAAGGGAGACTTTGCCATTCCTTGTATTCGGATTTTCAAGACCAAAAGTTAGGAATAATATATTAAAATTTTATATATATATATTAAAATAATATAATAATATATAATATTATATATATATAATATATTATATTTATATATGTATATAATAAATATTTATAAATATATTTAATATATAAATTTTAAAAATATAATATAATATATTTTATATATATTATAAATATATATTATATAATATAATATACACATTTAAAGTTTATTTACAAAATAGGGTGTGCGTATTATATATATATATAAAATATTATATATATTAATAATATTATTATATATATATATATATATATATATATTATATATATATTTTAATATATATTTTGTTGTATATATATATATAATAATATTTTATATATATATAATTTTATAATATTAAAAATTTTGATATTATAAATATGATTATAATATATTACCTACAATTTTATGTATTATTTACATATGGTATTATATTATTATTTATTATATATTATTTATATATATATATCTTTAATAAAAAATGTATAAAAAATTTTTTTATTATTATGTATTATTATTATATTTAATATATTATTTTATATTATGTTATGTAAAATTTATTATTATAATATAATATATAAATAATTAAATATATATTAAATATATATATATTAAAAAGCAAAAAACTCTCCGTGCTGATACAATGGGAAAAAAAACCCACAATACAAAAACAGATTTTTTGAAAATGAACTACGTTTCGAAATCCACCAGGGTTTTCCACTTCAGGTCTTATTTTCAATAAATTAGTTTTTGTATTGTGGTTTTTCTTCCAATAATAATATACATATATATATATATATATATTATATTATATTACAATAATTATATATATATAAAATATTATAATTTTAAATTTTATATATAAAAAATTGTTTTTTTTTTTTTTTTTTTTTTTTTTTTTTTTTTTTTTTTTTTTTTTTTTTTTAGGGTAGGTTCTTTTTTAAACCGCCTGGTCCAGCATGATCAAATTGTAGTTTTCATGTTGTGGTGCTCTTGGTGAATACGTGGTGGGGTCCCCAGTTCCTTTACAGGGAGAGTCCCGGTGTTACCTTTTTTTAGGTAACTTTTCTCCTATTTACCGGGCTTGGCCCTACTGACTTGGCGGGCTTGTCCCCCCAATGGCTGGGTAGGCAGTCGAGGTAAAGTTCCTTCCCAAGGAACCCCCCGCCCCCAGCGACTCGAACCCTCGAACTCAGATTGGCACGTGACAGTCCTCGGGTCTGATAATTATATATATTTTAAATTATATAAAATTTTATATATATATTTATATATATATTATAATATATATTATATATTATTATTAAAGTTTATTTTTCAAATATTATATTATAATATATATATATAATATATATATATAAAAATTTATATATTTATATATATATTATAAAAATTTATTTTATTATAATATTATATATAATATATATATTATATATATATATATATATAATATGTTATATACATACATATATACTACATTGAAAATATATACGACCCTTCAGCCGTGTCGAAAATGGCTTTATTGTTTTTACCCAGTCCCAAGGCGAAGGAATGTAAGGAGCATGATGTTGCCCATGCAGAAAGCTCCCTCTCTCCACGCAGCTGATGGACCCAAAAGGGAAAACGGCAAACACCGATAGGGTTTTTGGCAACAGTAGCGATGCAGGAGTTGCCAGAATGAGGTCGCAAGCGACAACGACCTGCCTCGGGGACTCCGACTTTTTTTCCTCAAGGTTGACTCCCGGAGCCTTTTCTTCTTATAGATACCACAAAGGCAGTAGATTGTTTTTGTATAGGGTGGACTCCTTAGGCTTTTGATCATACACGACTGAATTACAACGGCAGCAGTCGGGCATCACTATCGAAATCTAGGTAAGACTAACCCTAAATTTGAAAATCCGTCTGTAGGTGAAGTCTTCGCTGTGGCCAAGCGCCTAACCGGGTTGTTTAGAAGGTTTCCAATCAGGCAGGGTGGTACTACAAATACTCTAAATAGTGAATTGAGAGAGGCCGTGTCCTGCAGTGGAATAAATGGCCATTGAAATATATACATATTATATTTAAATATATATATATATATAATATATTTTTATTAAAATATATATATTTTATATTAA
>NW_023647477.1:0-2500 GCF_015228065.2 Penaeus monodon
TATAAATTTAAATATTTATAATTATTATTATTGTTATTATTATCATTATTATCATTTTTACTAGTAGTATAATTGCAAAAATAATTATTATAACAGTAATAATTACTGTAATTACGATATTAATTAAAATAATGATATAAATAATTATTATAATATCGTTATTATTGTTATTATTATTGTTATTTTTATTATCATTGTTGTTGTTATTAGTGTAGTTGCAAAATTATATATTATAACTGCAATAATTGCAATAATAATGATAATAATTGCAATAATGATGATAATAATTGCAATAATGATGATAATGATGATGATTATGATGATAATGATGATAATGATGATGATAATGATAATATTGATGATAATCATGATAATAATGATAATAATAACAGGAATTGTCTCCATTTATAATTAAAAAAAGGTAAAAGAAAATAATTCCCAATAGTCGAAAAAGCGGCAAAATCTAGCGAAATATAGCCTTTTGAGAATATACTCCAAAATGACGTTTTTTCTATTTCTCTGATGATTTTGGCAATTAATAGGGTAATAATGATAGTAATTACCAAAATCGTATTAATCATGACAATAATGAGGATAAAAGTGATAATAAAAAGAATTTGGATAACATTTGATGATTATTAATATTTTCAATATTATCATTATTATTATTATTTATACTATTATTATTATTATTATTATTATTATTATTATTATTATTATTATTATATTAAATTATAATAATAATAATATTATTATTATTATTATTGTTATTATTATTATTATTATTATTATTATTATTATTATTATTATTATTACTTTTTTTATTAGTATTATTGCCAAAAACATATATTATAACTGTAATAATAGAAATAATAAGAATAATAATAAGTATAATAATAATGTTAATAGTCGTTATAATATCGTTATTAATATTATTATTGTTATTATTATCATTATTATCATCTTTACTAGTAGTATAATTGCAAAAATAATTATTATAACAGTAATAATTACTGTAATTACGATATTAATTAAAATAAAGATGTAAATAATTATTATAATATCGTTATTTTTGTTATTATTATTGTTATTTCTATTATTATTGTTGTTGTTATTAGTATAGTTGCAAAATTATATGTTATAACTGCAATTATTGCAATAATAATTATAATAATTGCAATAATGATGATAATAATTGCAATAATGATGATGATGATAATGATGATAATGATGATAATGATGATGATAATGATAATATTGATGATAATCATGATAATAATGATGATAATAACAGGATTTGTCTCCATTTATAATAAAAAAAGGTAAAAGAAAATAATTCCCAATAGTCGAAAAAGCGGCAAAATCTAGCGAAATATAGCCTTTTGAGAGTATACTCCAAAATTACGTTTTTTTTTATTTCTCTGATAATTTTGGGAATTATTAGGGTAATAATGATAATAATTACCTAAATCGATTAATCATGACAATAATGAGGATAAAAGTGAGAATAAAGAGAATTTTGATAACATTTGATGATTATTAATATTATCAATTTTATCATTATTATTATTATTATTACTATTATTATTATTATTATTATTATAATATAATATTATTATTATTATTATTATTATTATTATTATTATTATTATTATTATTATTATTATTATTATTATTATTATTATTATTATTATTATTACTTTTTTATTAGTATTATTGCCAAAACATATATTATAACTGTAATAATAACAATAATAATAATAATAATAAGTATAATAATAATGTTAATAGTCGTTATAATATCGTTATTAATATTATTATTGTTATTATTATCATTATTATCATTTTTATTAGTAGTATAATTGCAAAAATAATTATTATAACAGTAATAATTACTGTAATTACGATATTAATAAAATAATGATATAAATAATTATTAAATATCGTTATTATTGTATTATTATTGTTATTTCATTATTTTGTTGTTGTTATTAGTATAGTTGCAAAATTATATATTATAACTGCAATAATTGCAATAATAATGATAATAATTGCAATAATGATGATAATAATTGCAATAATGATGATAATGATGATGATAATGATGATAATGATGATGATAATGATAATATTGATGATAATCATGATAATAATGATGATAATAACAGGAATTGTCTCCATTTATAATAAATAAAAAGGTAAAAGAAAATAACCCCAAAATTCGAAAAAGGGCAAAATCTAGCGAAATATAGCCTTTTGAGATATACTCCAAAATGACGTTTTTTTTTATTTCTCTGATGATTTTGGCAATTATTAGGGTAATAATGATAATAATTACCAAAATCGTATTAATCATGACAATAATGAGGATAAAAGTGAGAATAAAGAGAATTTTGATAACATTTGATGATTATTAATATTATCAATATTATCATTATTATTATTATTATTAATATTATTATTATTATTATTATTATTATTATTATTATTATTAATATTA
>NW_023647478.1:0-7220 GCF_015228065.2 Penaeus monodon
ATATATATATTATATATAATTAAAATATTTTAAATTTTTTTTTTGTATAAAATATTATTTATTATTATTTTTAAAATATATATATAATCTTATATATATTAAAATAACAACTCATACTACATATTAATACATTAATTTTTTATATTATATATAATATAATATATTATATATATAACATATATTTATATTTTTATTATATATATATATAAAATTATATAATATATTATAATATATATAAAATAATTTTATTATTAAAATATTAAAATTTTAAAATTTATATTAATTATTATATATTCATATTATATTTTAAAATAATATATATATTATATATTTTATATATATAATATATATTTATATCATTTATTGCATTATGATAATTTTATATATTAAACTATTTATATTAATTTTATTATTTTATTTTATAAGGTATGTATGTATAATATATATATATTATTTTAATAAATATATATATATATTATATATAAATATATATGTATTATTATACAAATATAATTTTTATAAATATACAAATTTCCTATAGATATCATAAAAATTATATTTTATATATTAAAATAATATATATAAATTATATATATATATATATTTATAATATATATATATATATTATATATTAAAATATTAATATATATTATTATATTGTGGTTGTGTGGTGTGTGGGTGGTGTGTGTTGGTGTGTGTGTGGGGTGTGTTTGGGGGGTGTGTGTGTGTTGTTGTGTTGGGTTTTGGTGTGTTGTATGTGTGCGTATAAATATTAAAATTTTATATTAATAAAATATATATATTATAAAATATATAATTAATATTTAATTTTATGATATATGATATATATATATAATATATTATATATATATATATAAAATTTTAAAATTTTATATATATCGTGTGTAAATTTTTTTGTAACCCACCAACCCCACCCACCCCCACCCCACCCCACACCACACCACACACAGCACACACACCACGCACATAAGCACACCACACACACACCCCACATATTATCTACTTATCTATCTTCTACTATCTATAAAAATCCATAAATACTATAATAAAAAATATAATTAAATAAAAAAATAAATAAAAAAAAATATAAAAAAATATATAAATATATTTATATAATATATATATATATATATATAAATATCTTAAAAAATCATAAAAATCCCAAAACATACTTAAATATATATTATATATATATAATAATTATTATATTATATATTTTTATATAAAATTATATATATATATATAATTATTTATATATATATATATCATTATATTATGTGTGTGTGTGTGTGGGTGGTGTGTTGTGTGTGTGTGGTGTATACATATTTTATGTAAAAGTGGTAATATATAATATATATTATATATAATTTTATATATTATATATATATATATATAGTATATATATACCCATATAATGAATACCACAACCCCCAGAAACCCCCTCAACCCCAAAAACACAAATATATTATATATATATATTATATTATATTTAATATATATATTATATTTAAAATTTAAATTTTAGATAATATAGTATATAATATATATTTCATATAATATATTATATAATTTAAAAATTTTAAAATATAATATGTAAATATTTATTTTATTTATATAATATATAATCATATATATATATATATATATTAATTATATAATTATAAAAATATATATATATATATATATATATATATATATTTTTGTGTTTTTGTAGGGTGTGGTTTGTGTGTGTAATATATATATTATAATTAAAATATATATATATATATAATAAATATAATATATATATAAAATATATTTTATATTATAAATATTAATATATATATTTTATATATATTTTTATAAAATTTACTAATATTTACTTATATTATATATACATATTATGTATATATTTTTAATATATAAAATTTTAATATATATATATATATGTATATATATATTAAAATTAATATATATAATTATATAATTTTATGCACAAACACACACACCACCACACACACACACACACACACCACACACGCACACACACAACACCAGAAAAAACACACCCCAACACAAAAAAAAAAAAAAAAAAAAAAAAAAAAAAATTATATATTTATAAATTAAATATTATAATAATATAATATATTATATATATATATATATATTAATATTGAAAGTATGTTATTAATATATATTATAATATAATATATATATATATATATATATATTTATATTTATTAAAAATTTTAATATATATATATCTATTTTAATAAAATATAAATCTATATATTATTTATTATATATTATTATAAATATTATATTATATAATATATATATACACACACTTAAAATATATATTTTAATAATATTAAATTTTATATATGTATATATTGGAAAAATTATATATTAATATTTAAATATATATAATTATATATATATTTATTTATATATATTATATGCATATATTTACATACACACACACACCCACCACACACGCATTTACGTATATAGGGGTTTATTTCTAAAGTATGTAAATCAGTGCAAGTCACCCCCAATCGCCCATGCGAGTGCGTGGGTGCAGAAAACTTTTCTTCGATTACCAAATTTTTGTATACTATCATACAAAATAATATATATATTATATATTATAATATAAATATAATATATATATATATATAACACATGAAAAGTATATATAATATAAATATCATATCATACGGTATGCTCATGTTGAGCCCGGCCCTTTCCCACCATCCTTCGCTACTCAACTCGAACTTGCGCTTTTTTTTCCCACTTGTTCTCCACACCCGAAAATTTTTTGTGTTGTGTTCAGTCTTGTTTTTCGGTTTCCTTTTCCTCTTTTTCCTATCACTACCGTCGCAAGTTTTTCTAAATATTTTTTACTTCTCATCGCATAAACCAAAAAATTTTAAATTTCCTCCTGTTCGATGTCCAACACCCGTTCTTTACAATTTTTTTTTCTCACACTTCATCATTCTTTTCTTCTCTGTTCGTTAATCTAGTACTCGTCTGTAACACCACTTTTCAAACTTTTGTTTTTTTTTGTCTTCTTCTTCAGCCCCCAAACCCCTCAAACCATATATAAAATTGGGAAAACTAACGAGTTAAATAACCTCACTTTGTCCTACGGTAATGCTTCGTTTTTTCCCTTTTATTGAGAGAAACTGTGGGGTTTTTTGGAAATGGTAATTCTTTTTTTTTTATCCCCGGGGTGAATCACAAAATTTATTAGTTAAAGCAGCTCGAGATAATGAACTTTTTTTTTAATTTTCCACAACCATTCCTTGATTGTAATATTTCACTTTTTCATTCCCGGTTTCTTTGAATCTTCATGATTTTTAGTTTTCTTGCATTAAGAAAAACCCCCTTTTCGCTTGCTTCTCTAATTTTATCTTTATTTTTTTTTTTTATTTTTCAGTGATACTGCTGGAAATTTAAAACTATATCATGGGCAATACCTTAATTTGATTTTTTGTATCCCCCCAACATCTACATTTCCTTAAAAATTTTTTCTAGAGCACCTCTCATAATTGTTTCAAAATATTTTTAAAGAGGTGGGGACAGAATGCACCCTGTCGCACTCCTTTTTTGATTTTCGAACCATTCGTTAACCCATAAGAGGTTCTTACAGTTGCTTGTTGTTGGTCATACGGGCTTTTATTAGTTGGATTGTGTTTTGGTCACTTCATATCTTTCATGTTTTTCCCAAGGATACGTGAAAACGTACAAAACTTTAAAGAAATCGATGAAACACAGGTATAGGTCTTTCTCATGTTCTCTTTTTTTTCCCCTATGATCAATTTCAGATTTAGAATCGGGGTTTTTGTACTTTTTCCGGGCGAAACCTGCTTGTTCGTCTAAATTTCTTCTCTAAGCTTCAACTTCATTTTTTAGAAATTTTAAAACAAAATTTTTTTCTGCTGTGACTTATTATGAAATTTGGGTCCTGTTATTGTTCTTTGGGGGTGCGTCACCTTTTTCAGGTATGGGAGAAAAGACTGATTTTTCCCCATCTTCGGGCCCATCTTCTTTCATTCCAATTTTTTTAAAAAGTTTTAAAGAAGTTTCAACACCCTCGCCGCATTCCTGATTACTCCGCTGTTATTCATCTTTTCCCGGTCTTGCTATTCTTTAATTCCTTCGTCTAGCAGTGGCGGGGGGTTCATCTTCTTGTCATTGAATCTAATTAATGTTTTTTGTTAGATCTTTATTCTTTTTGTAAGGTTGGAAAAATATTGATTTCATCTATTTTTTTATTTCTTTCATCACATAAAACAAGTCCATCATCATTTTTTGATAGTGCCTTTGTAATTTAAAATTTTTTTGTGTGATGTTTCGTCCCCTTATAATTTCCCCTTTAGTTTTCTTTTGAAAAAACATTTTTTCAGTTCTCGGGGCAATGTTCTTTAAATATTTTTTTTTTTATCTCTCGCAATAATCTTTAATTTTTTGTATTTTTTTTTTTTGAAAATTATTTTCTTCAATGGACTATTGATACCTTTGATTTTAGGCATCTCTTGTTTTTTTCACTTAATTTTTTTTTTTTTTTTTTTTTAGATATCCCGGGGAATTTGATTTTTTTTCTTTTTTCGATAGTTTCTTAAGCAGCAAGAGTTCTTTTCCTTTTTCCCCCAACTCATTTGGGGGTTTTTATCTTTTTACTGATTGATACTTCAAATTTGTTTTACACTGTAATTCGTAAATTTTTATCAAAAGTTTTGTAGTCGAGTTTTAAATTGGTGTTGGACGCTCCATCTTTTTGAGTCTTATTTGAAGTCATAGTTTAGTTGGGGGTCACTGTTGCGTAGGGACTAATCTTGTCTTGGGATTTTCTATGCAACTTTTCTATTTTTGGTTTAGCACAAAGATTAATTTGGTTGCTGCTCTTTTGTCTTTTGAAAACACGTGTAAAGTGGGCTTGGGGGGTGTTTTGGAAAAAAGGGATTGGCTATAACGATTATTTTTACTACAAAAATTTAATAAAATTTCCCTCTTTTTATTTTTATCTCCAAAGGGCCCAAATTTTTCCCCGGGGTCATTTTTTGATCATTTTTTTCTCTTTTCCCTTGAGTCTCCCTGATTACTTTTCCTCTGTTAGGGATTGTGTCTAAAATTTCTTTTTAGAGTGTTATAAAAATTTTCCCTTTCTTTTACCTTGCAATGTTGGTTGGGCGTAGCATTTTATGATACTAATTTTTTTAGGTTTTGCTTGTATTCTGGCTTTTAAAAGCGATCATTTATTGGGGTTTAAACCCAATTTTGCATTTGCAGTTTTTCGTGAGAATCATAGCAACTCCGGACTATAATTTCCTTCTTCTTTTCCAGAAAAAAAACTGTCTTGTTTTTTTTTAGTTTTGAAACTTCCATTACTTTTCAATTGGTCTCCTTTTCCTAGTATTTGAATTTGTATCTATCCATTTCGTACAGACGTAATTAATTTTCCCTCTCTTTTTTTTCCCACTTTCCATTCCGTTTTTAATGTTTCTTAAATTGGGCATGTTTCATAAATTAACATACATATAAATATAATTTTTTCATAAGTACATCACACACACAAAACCCACACAACACACCCACACACACACAACACACACCCCACAACACACACACCATATATATTAATTTATATATAATATATAATATATTAATATTGTTTTGTTGGTGTGGGGTTGTTTGTGTGTTGTGCGTGTATGGTTTGTGATATTAATAATAAATTATATATTTTATATATTATAATTATATTTTATATATATTAATTAAAATTTTATAATAATATTATTATAATATGTAATTTTATATATATTTTTTTTTTTTTCACACAGTAAGAAAAACACATTAAAATTTTGCTACGTACATTATATATAATTTTTATATATTTAAAATATATATTATATATATATATATATATATATAAAAATATAATATATTGTGTGTGTGTGGGGTTTTGTGTGGTGTGTGTGTGTGGTGGTGGTGTGTGGGGTGGGGGTGGTGTTTGTTTTATAGACAGATAGATATTCATATATATATATATAATATTTTAATTATAATTTTAATTATATATATATTGTACACAAAAATAACAAAATTTTTTTTTGTGTGTATATGTAGTATGTAAAACCCCACCACACACCCAACCACCCACACACACACACACACACACTAATATATAAATATATTATAATATTATAATTATTATATTATTAATATATATTAAAATATTAATATATATATTATATAAATAAATATTTTAAATTAAATATATTAAAAATATATAATATATATATATAATATAAATATATATATTTTATATATAATTTTTTTACACGCACCCCATACATACAAAACACCACACACGCACACACACACCACACCCCACACACACACACACACACACCACACACACCACCACCACACACAACACATGCAAAACATACCACACACACATAACACACACACCACCTCCCACACACACACACACACACACACCACACCACACACCACACACAACACACAAAACACACACAAACACCACAAACACAAAAAAAACACCCCAACACCATATTATATATATTATAATTATATTATATATATATTTTAAAATATTTTATATATAATAAAAAATTATATATTTATATTATATATATATTATATATATAAAATTTTATATTACATATTTATTATTATATAATTATTTTGTGTGTGTGTTTGGGGTGTGTGTGGGGGTGTGTGTGTATGTATATTTATTAATACATATTATATATATTATATTAAATTTATATTATAAAATATATTATATATATAAAAAAATATTTATATTTAGATTTTTTTTACATTAATATTTTTAAATTTAAAATTTAAAAATATAATATATATTATAAATTTTTATATTTATTTAAATTTTATATATTCATTATATATTATATATTTATATAATATTTTATATATTATTTTTTATTAATTTATATTAAAAATTTTGTGTGTGTGAGTTTTGTGTGGGGGTGTTTGTTTTTATTATATATTTTATTTATTATATATATTTTTAAATAATATTATATATATTTATATAATAATAAATATATAATTTTTATATATTTAAAATATATTATATTTATTATTTTTAATATATTATATATATTATTTAAAAATTTAAAAAAAATAATAAATATTTTAATATATTTAAATATTTATTATTATAT
>NW_023647479.1:0-7220 GCF_015228065.2 Penaeus monodon
TTTATTTTTTTTGTGTGTGTGTGTGTGTGTGGGGGTGTGTTTTTTGTGGGGTGGTGTGTGGGTGTGGTTGTGTTGTGGGGTGTGTGTGTGTGTGGTGTGTGTATGTGTGTGTTAGCAAAATTATTTAAAATATAATAATATATATAAATATATATTATATATTATATATATTATATATAATATATTAATTATATATGTATTTAATATTATATATATTTATATTGTTTTATTTTGTAATTTTATTTATAAGTATATATTTATATTTATATATATATTTTAAATTATAAATATAAAATAAAAAAATTATAAATATATAAAAATTTTGTTGGGGTGGTGTGGGGGTTTTGTGTGTGGGGGTGTGGTGTGGGTGGGGGTGGGGGGTGGGTGGCAAAAATTAATATATTAAATATATATCAAAAATTTAAAAATAATTTTTAAAAAAATTTTAAAATTAAATTTTTAGAGATTTTTTATTTAATATATAATAAATTTATTAAAAAATAAATAATATTTGTTATTTATATATATATATATAATAAAAAATATAAATAAAAATAAAATTTTAAAATAAATTATTTCTATAAATTTTATATATTTAATAAATTTTAAAAAGATTAAAAATATATATAAAATATTATATATAATTTTTAAAATATGTTATAATATATTATATATATTCTTAAATTAAATATTATTAAATATAATAATTTAAATTTTTAAATATAAAATATTATAAAAAAGATATTTAATATAATATAAAATAACACATTATAAATTAATTTTTTATTAAATATTATTTAAAAATATAATATATTATATATATAAAATACTACATATTTTAAAATTTATATAAAATTTAATTTTATATTATATAATATTTTAAAATTATATATTATATATTAAATAATATATGCACACACACACACACACACACACACACACACACACACACACACACACACACACCCCACACCACACACACACACAAATTATATATATTATATATATAAAATATAAAATTAAAATAATAATTATAATATTATATATATTATATAGTAATATTACACATATATACATTTATAATATATATACTACATTTTAAAAACTATATAATATATATATACATATATAATACTTTTAAAATTTATCTATTATATTATATATATATTATTATATTAATTATTATAATATAATATATTTATATAATAATATATGCACACCACCATCACACACACACACCCACACCCACACACCACCACACACACACAACACCCACCAAACCCCCCAACACACACAACCACACACCACACCCCCATAATAATAAAGGCCCAAACAGCCCAGTGTCGACTATGGATTATTGTCTGTACCCACTCCCAATAGGTAAAGTCAATCCTGGGCAAAAAAAAATTGAGGAGAAAGCTGTTCCCCATGCAGCGGTTTCCTCTCTCTACGCAGCTAATTATCCAAGGAACGGCATGTGGGTTGGGGTGTGTGTGTGTGTGTGTGTGTGTTGTGGGGTGTGTGTGTTGTGTGTGTGTGTGTGAAAGTAAACAATCATACCAAATTTTAACTTCGGAAATTTTTCTTTCTTTTTTTCCCTTTCAGTATATGGATTATAAATCCGCCTAAAGAGAAATATAACGTCCCATAGGATTGTAGGCTAAACTCCGTAGAGTTTAAAAGGTGAAACTGTAAATTTGTTGGACTGCTAATTTTTTCCTGTCAACAATGAATGGCTCTGAATTCCCCCAAAAAACCAATTCAAAAGTTGGACCTTTTAATTGTCAAAGGGTCAGCTTTGGGCTGATCAGTCTAACATAAGACATTTGGATCGTAGTCGATAAATTTGTCAATTGGAAAACGAAAAAAACGGGATTGTAACGTCACACTTGTAAAAGTTGGACTGCCAAACTGTCAAAAAAAAAGGCAAACAGTAAAAAGACAGACCCCAAAAATGGCTAAACCTCTAAAGCTCGGCTGTCAAAATGCCTAATGTTAGACTGTTAAATTCCCAAAAATTCACAGAATTCGACAATGTGCTAAATTACACCCCAAGAAGACTTTTTTGCAATTATCTCGAAACTTTTTATTTGGGGTAGTAGGGTTTTGGCCCTCCATTTGGATGTTACTGTAAAACTAGGATTCCATGTTCTGAGACCAATGTCCTGGCAAAAAAAGGTATTGGGGGATTGGATAAAAGAGTAGGTACAATTTTTCCAAACTTCCAGAAGGGTGGCCAGTACTTTTTCCCAACGGGAGGCAGGGTATCTGAGAAAATGCCAAAACAGATGAAGCAAAAGCTGATGTGTCGGGGCGGGGAACAATGTCTTTAGTAAATTTATGTTCTGAAATCTCACTTATTCGGGCAAAAGAAAACCCTTCTTTTTGGGGTTAATCTCCCACAGAAATACTTCATCAAGGTAGGGCCCAGTCTTAATTAGCAAAGATGTCTCTTCACCCCTCCTAATGATCCCCCTGACCACATAAAATCCCCCTTTTGGCCATCCTTTATTCCACTTCCCTTTTCCCATGATACTCCTCCAGTCTTTTTAAAGGGGGACTCCTCAACTCTTAAATGGAATCATCTCGCCCCCCCAATGGCACCCCTTCAGCTGTTCCAGTGGTACCTCTTGGCTCTTCCAGTGTTCCTCCTAGCCATTGCAAGGGCCTCATCAGTCTTTCCCAATGAGCTCTAGGGCATTAACCTTTTAAAAAACAAAAAAGGGGTTTGGCAGGTTTTGGGTATAAAGTACAAAAATATGCTTTGCTATTTTTTTTTCTATCACAGTATTCAAAACACTGTGAGGGATGTAGTTTTGGGGGAAAAACCCCCCAGGTAAGGAAGATTTTTGTTGATAAGGCAATGTTTGTGGATTTCCGAAGGGTTTAAATGAACAAAACAAAATGTGCCAACATCAAAGGTCATATAAAATGTAAAGTATTGTGGCAAAAGGGTAAAAGGAATAACAGTTAGGTAAGTGGACAGAAAAGGGGGATAAGGAAAAAAGGGAAAAGGAAAGGAGAAGAAAAGACCATGAAAATTGTAGGAGTGGGGGCTGAGGCCCAAGGGCGAGTGATCCCCTACATTGGTCCTCATCCCCATCTCCAAACCCCCCCCCCCCACAACAAGCTGGGGTTTGTGTGGGGGGGGGGCTTTTTAACTGATATGGTTTTTCAGAAGTTAAATAACTATATCTATGGTGTCAGTACTCTGGGGAAACCCTTTCCCCCCATTTTTTTAGTCCCTTAAAATCTTTTTTTATATTCTTGTACATGATAACATGCTTTTGTAATTAAATGCCCTCACTTCAAGCACCTAACAATTAAAATAAAGGCGTTAGGACACTACATCATAGCAAAAATT
This sequence comes from Penaeus monodon, assembly GCF_015228065.2. Classification (NCBI taxonomy): domain Eukaryota; kingdom Metazoa; phylum Arthropoda; class Malacostraca; order Decapoda; family Penaeidae; genus Penaeus; species Penaeus monodon. The sequence goes on from NW_023647479.1 coordinate 3,365, forward strand.
ATGATATTATAAGAATCACTCAAATTTTTGCGGGAAAGGTCAGGCTTAAGCTGGCTGAGGTCAAGCTATTTTTTGCAAAAACATAAATTTTAACAATCAGCCTTCCAAGGTTTTTTCAATTATTGAAAAGACGATTTGTACCGGGATAGCTTTCTATAAGAAAATAACCCAAAAATCATAAAAGGAAAGACACGATCATATCCCAAGTTCTTTTCATTGAATACGTTAGATGTTTTATTAATTTCTCAAAAGAGTGTTTATAGTGTGGAAGTTTCCAGGCTTTTTTTTGGCAGTGTTCCCATCTCAAAACCCAATTTTCTCAGAAGACACTTTCCATATCCCCCATGTGGTTTCTCCACATGAAACTAATCAAAGGATTGTGCAATCCTCCAATTTTTTTAGAAGTTATAAGTTATGGGGGGCACTTTCTGATTTGCAAGGCAGCAAGACAATTTTTTTTGCCCAATTATGCCATTTTATTGAAGCAAATTTAGGGTTTTTTGCCCCTTGAGCATCTAGGTAATTATTTGGGTTTTCAAAATATTGCATAGGGTGGGTTTGGGGGCAAAAACCCCCAGGTAAATTTTTTGGGTTTTGGGCCAGATGGGCAAGGGAAAACAGACAAAGTACCAGACATCAAAGGTTTCAATGCATTGCTAAAGTATTGTGGCAAAAAAAGGGAAAAAGAGCTAAAATTTGGATGGGACAGTGATGAAAAAAAAAGGAAAAAGGAAAATGGGGAAGAAGAAAGGAAAAAAAAAAAGCAAGGGGTGAGGTCCCTGGCAATGGTTCCTACTTGGGGGCCTTTTCTCCGCCTCCAAGCCCCCCCCCGGGAAAAAAAAGGTTGAATTGGGCGAGGCAGTTGGGGGGAAATTAGACCTGGGCTGAGTATCAACCCCACTGCTTCACACCATTCTCATTTGATGAAAATATATTTTTTTCTGCTGTTGGTGTCCCCTTTTTGCCTCCGTACTTTATCAAAGGCCTTCTCCAAAACAACAAATACAAAAAAGGGGGCTCTTCTACCAATGTCCCCTGCATGGGCCTGTAGCATCCCAAATTACGTGTTAATTTTTATATACAAAAACTCCAAGTATTATTTACACGTTTGAAAGTTCTTTGGTTTACAGTGAACAAGAGTTAGTAAAATATCTTTTACCCCTATCCCCATAGACTCATTTCAAACCTAATGTGTATATCCCGTAGATAACCCTGCAGTACAGGGAGAATTTGTAACTTTATTTTCATTTATAGATAAAATTTAAAAATTCCATGGAAACTTTACAGCATCAAACACCTTATTACAAGAAAAAAAGGTTAAAACCCCAAAAAACTTTTATACAAAAAAAAACTTTTTTTTGTGAAAAAACACATCCTTCACCACCTGCATCAAACTAATTTCACAGAAATTAAAATTTTAAGTATAATTTACAAGAATCCGGGAAAAAAACAAAACAAAAAAAAAAAACAAAAAAAAAATACTGACCACAAATATCTAATTTTTTGGATAGCATTCCGAACAACTTCAAAAAAAAAAAAGTAAATGTATCCAGAAGAAAAAAATCAATTTCATTGGTCAATTATTTGTTTATATATATATATATATAAAAAAATCCTCGTACCCTAAAATCACAGCATAGAAAACAGAACTTGAAAATGTGATAATTCGCTTCTGGGATTTTGGAAACCCTAAAAAAAGAAAATGTCGGCATCACGATGAAAAGGGGAAAAACCCTCAAAGGGACTTTAGGATACTTCTTTGGCTAGCTCCCCCTTTATAATCTTTTTTTGACGGATTCTAATGTCATTTGTGCTCTGTTAATTTACATTAAAAAATTTAAATTAAAAAAAAATCTGGGAAAATAAGATCATGATAAAAGATTAATTTTACACTCCAGCTTTACTTAAAACTTTTTTTTTTTTGAAAGTTCACAGAAATAAAGAAGAACTTACATCCTTTGGAAAAAAATAAAACTGGAAACCCTAGCATACAATTAAATTTTTTCAGCTCTAAAGGTATCATGAATTACATTTAAAAGGCACTGAATTATAAAAATATTTTAAATCCTAAAAATGAGACACTATTATTTCTATCGGAACTTTCATCTTTCTCAATCCCCAATCTGGCAATGGGTTTAGAATTTATTATCAAAATTTTAAAAGATAATTCTAGAGTAGTTTTTTTTCTAAGTTCTATTTTACACTTTTTTTAATAATCCTTGTGTTCATGCTTTCCCTATTTTCAAATTAAACAAGTGCTTGTGAAATAAACCCCAAAGCCAAAAACCTGAAATTCCGTTTTTGTTTACAACTGCCAACTGAGGCTTTAGTGAACAAATTTAAAACTATAACTTCCATATTTAACTATTTTGCTCAGCATACCCCGCATATCATTTCTTTCCCCCTTTGGGCTTTTGGAAAAACTACGGTAGTTTGGTGTCACAAAATAAAAAATATCTTAAAAAAAGGATAAAAAAATATGAAAAAAATTTATACAAAAAGAACCGTGGAACATCCCATCTTACAGTTTACACAAAAAATTTCCTTACATTCTTTGCGACTTCTCGCTCCCCATAAGAGTAAACATAACTACCACTGATTTTCATGAGGTGTTTTTTAGCCCAAAAGAATACTTAGCAAAACATTCTCCCACAGATAGCACAGAAGTTTATAGGTACTAATTTGTGATTGTTTACGGGCACAGAGCTGCAAAAAAACCCAAAGGTAAGGGGGACATTTTTTGGGGGAAAAGTTTATCCCATCACAGTATGTATGGTGACTTTGAGTAAAAGCTAAAGCCCAAGTCTTTTCGGATTTCTTTTTACCAAAACAATTTGGAACTTGTTTTATTTTTACCGAAATTTAAATGTACTGATAAATTTAGGCATGTTTAAAATCTATCTTTCTTCACCTTTGAACCGCATAAAAAAATTAATATTCTAACCCTCCAAAGCTAAAAAGACTATAAAGTATATTCTTTAATATATTATCTCATAATAAAAAAACTGCTTTACATTTAATCTCACATTTTTCATTTTTAAAACATTAAATATGCATATTTGTTACCCTTTCAAACCCCAATTTAAAAATTTTTTCAAAAATAACCAATATAGAATTTTTTGGACAAAAAAATTGCCTAACCATAAACAAAATTTTCCCTCAAAAAACATAAAAATATCAACTTTTCATAAAAAATTTTACAGTAAAATATATTTCCAAAAAAAAAACAACAAATATTGACTTATTTGCTTTACAAAAATGCCCTTTCAGTTCTTATAAATTCACTCTTAGGTGAACTTTTTTCTTTTTAAATTTTAAATTACTATGTTTAAGTACTAAGAAAAAAAATGAGAAACAAAATAAAAAAATTTAAATCCCAATGCATTTTTTTTTTTTTTTTTTAAAATTTTTCTAAATCTCTCCAATTAAAATTTGCAAAAAGAATCATAAATAATCTATCGCACTCGCAAGATCAGGAAAGTTTTTTTGTCCAGGTCGTCCGATCTCCCTTTGGCACAGGCTGTATCAGTGCCCCTTTTTCTCAGACTTGGCACCCCAAACCCCCGGACTAAGGGAAGGCACTCCAAAAACAGGTTAACCCCTTGATGCATTCTTGGCTGCAAACCAGCACCCAAGAATCAGCACAAAAATGAGCAGGCACAGGGGCCCGCAGAACTTTACCCGGACTGTAGGCTCTCATAGGCATCATGGGGGTGCTTTGGGGACGTAGTTCTGACCCCGAAAGAAAAAAATAAGTCAAAAAGAAGGATAAACCAAAATGGTTACTCAATTCACAACTGTGCGGGGTATTGTTGCTTTGTATGAGAAACAGATGAGGGATGAACAGTTTTAAATT
>NW_023647480.1:0-7220 GCF_015228065.2 Penaeus monodon
TACCTGTCGATAGGGGTTCCCCCTGAAAGCGCTTATACAGTTTCTTTAAGCATTAATTTAAAAGGCAATATTAAAAAATTTCAAAACTCAAGGGCCTTTCTGATACCTTTTTATCTCCCCCCTCCCCCCCCCCCTCTCTCTCTCTCTCTCTCCTCTCTTCCTCTCCCCTCTCCCCTCCTCTCTCTCTCGTCTCCTCTCTCTCTCTCCTCTCTCTCTCTCTCTCTCTCTCTCTGCCACACACACACATAGACACATACAGGCACATAATGACAAAGTGAATACTAATCTACCACAGAAAGATGTGCATATGTCCATCAAATGCATGCAATTCCATGTAGACAGGTAGACACAAAGAATTTAATAATTATAGAATTATGTGTATAAATAGAAAACATATGTATATATACATATGTATATATATATATATATATATATATATATATATATTATATATATAATATATATATGTATGTCTGCATACATTTACAGATAGATAGATACTATATATAGATATAGATACATATTTACATGTTTTTATAAAAACCCCTACATTGGGATTCCCTTTTAGGTAAATCGTTGTTAACTATACGAAAGGCAAGAGCTCGTAAATGCAGCCAAGGAAAACCAACCAGAGAACCGTGGAACTGGTAGCAGAAGGACACATCATCGGGGTGATTGTTCATCCTAGCCTTGTTCGACCGTAGCTGAGACTGATTGTAGGTCACCACCAACCCCTTTCTTCACTGGTCCTCCTTAACATCAACCATGGTCCAGCTTATATATATAAAAAAAATATACATACATTTGTGTGTATTTGTATATATAATATTATATATATATATATATATATATTATATATATATGTATATATATATATATATATATTATATATATATATTATATATATTAACCATATATTTATATATATAGTAAACCCTATATATATATATTATATATATATATGTATATGTATATATATATATATGTGTGTGTGTGTGTGTGTGTGTTTTTGTGTGGTGTGTGTGTGTATGTGTGTGTTTGTGTGTGCATACATATATACATATGTACATGTGTGTTATATTATATATATATATATATATATTATATATATATATATATATAATATATATATATTTTATATTATATAAAATATATATATACTATATATATAATATAATATATATATTATTATATATATATTTTATATATAATATATATATATTATATATATAAAATAAATATATAAAATTTTATATTTAAAATATATATATATATATTTTATTAAAATATATAAAAATTTTTTTTTAAAAATTATATTATATATTTTTAAAATATATTTTTAAATATATAATTAATAATATTTTAAAACCTATATATATATATTTTTTAATATTATATATATATATATATATTTTATTTTTAAAATTTATTTATATATTTTTATATATATATATATATATTTATATATAACACCACTGTACTATGTTATTGTTGCACACAAAAACACACACATCCACACACACACACACACCACACACCACACCCACACAAAATATATATATAATAATATATATATTATTATATATTAAAATTGTTTTTATATTTAAATATAGGGTTTTTAATTATAATATTTTATATAATTTATATATATATTATTTTATATATAATTTTTTTACTATTATTAAAATTATACATTTATGGATAATATATATTATATATATATATATATTATATATACATATTATATATAATATTATTTAATAATTTATATACTCACCAAAATGTTGTTTTTTTTTTTTATATTTTAAACCCTGACCTTTGGTTTTTTTTAAAGGAGACCAGTAAAGCAAGGTTGGTGGGACCTACATCGTCTCACTACGGTCTGAAAAAGGGCAGTGAGAACAATTCCGATGATGTTCCCTTCTGCTACCAGTTCCCGGGTTTTCTGGGGGGTTGGTTTTCCCTTTGGCTGCTTTACGAGCTTTTGCCTTTCGTTAGTTAAAAACGTTTACCTATAAGAAACCAATGAGGGGTTGTTATAATCTGTAAATATTATCTATTCTATAATATTATCTATCTATCTGACAGTATGCGACATACATATATATATTATTATATATATTTATATATATATATATATATATATCATATGTATAATACATAGTTTTCTATTATACACATAATTCTATAATTTTAAATTCTTTGTGCTACCTGTCTCAAAATTGCTGCATTTGATGGACATATGCACATCTTCTTGGTAATTAGTATTCCTTTGTCATTATGTGCCTTATGTGTCTTTTGTTGTGGGGGGCAGAGAGGAAGAGAAGGGAGAGGGGAGAGAGGAGAGGGAGAGAGAGAAGAGAGAGAGGAGAGAGAGAGGGGGGGGGGGGGGGGGGGGAGGGAGGGAATAAAAAGTGTTCAAAAATGGCCCTTGGGTTTTTAAAAATTTTTTTAATTTGCCATTAATTAATGCTTAAATGAAACTGTATAAGCAGCTTTCGTGGAATCCGTATGACGGGTTAGGCAGACAAATTTTATAAGACGTTTTTAAAAAAGTAAAAAAGGGGAAGATCCTATCATTTGAAAGTTGTTTTTTCCTGGACACACTGCTTCAGGGGTAATAACTTAGCAACATATATGGCAACCTAATTTAGATAAATATTACACATGTAAATTCACACACATACACACCACTCATATATATATATATATATATATTATATTAATATAATTTCATATATATTATATATTTTTTTATATTATAAATATATATTTTTATATAATATATATATAAAATCACATATATACCATCCACACCCCCCACACATATTATCCAACAAATATATGTTGTTTATCTATTTGTGTGTATGAAATTTTAATTAAATATATAATATTATAAATATTATATATATATATATTATTAAACACACATTATTAGTTATATTCGCACCACAACAGATACACACCACCAACCCACACAACACCCACACCACACATTTATATATAATGTATATATATATTATAATAATATATATATATATATAATATATATTCCCCAACACACACACCAAAACATGTTAGCATATTACATATATAAAAACACCACACAAACACACTTAATAGTATATAAAATTATTTATATATATAATAATATATTATAATGTATTATATACATATCATCCACACCCACAACACACACACACACCCACACATTATATATTTTATTAATATATTTATTTATATATATATATATATATATATGTGTGTGTGTGTGTTGTGGTGTGTGTGTGTGTGTGTGGGTGTGTTGTGTGTGTGTATGTTTGTACGTGGTGCATATGACATATTTTTTTACTTATAAACACACAACGCCGTACATGCACATACAGACACACACACATACCACATTACACCACACACACCCCCACACCCCACACATTATATATATAATAATATATATAATATATATATATATATATGCATATACTTTTATATTTTGCTATACTTTTATGTATTTACTATTATATATATCATATAGTATATATATGTTATATATATATATATATAATATATATTTTTATTATATATAATATTTAATATAAACCCAACCACACTATATGGTGTGCTCCGTTAGTTTTGTTATTAAGGTTTTGTCACGTATTGTTTTCTGACAGAAAACATGCACATGCGCCATTTTCTTGTCGGCATAAATAAGATATGATTCTATTATAAAGAAAACAAATAATTATTTGAACGATCTTATGACTAATTTTTTTGTTTTCCTAAGGGCCTTTCATGTCAATCGACTTTTGCTGTTGGGCGTGGTGGAGCGGTGGTCGGGGCCACGTTTTTCCCCGGCCACCCCTGGAGCCATCCGTCCCCCAAACTTCCCCCAAAACACTTACTTGCTATCTTGTATAAAAAAACGGGTCTCTTAACTGGCGTCAGTTCCAATTTTTTTTACCTTCCATGTATGTGCCGACAGGGGCCTACAGATCAGTCAACCCCTGGGTCTACCTATTGGGGTTCATCTGTCCCCTTTAAGGAACGTCCCCGACTGCCTCAAAGACCGCCTGTGGTTTATTACCATGGTTTTCTCGAGGAGTAAGTTTTTTTGGGCCTTTGCCTTACGAAAACCCTGGCTTTCTTTTTTGTTTTTCCCTTTAAACAGTCGTTTTTCTTAATTTTCTGCGCAGGAAAAGCACACCGACGTCCCGACGGAACCCTCACCTCCGGTGGGCGCGCCTCACCTTGCCAGCACGCCGCCACCACCGCTCTGGCTTTTCGCCGCTACTCGGTGTCGCAAAAGACCCCAGACCCCCCACCCCCTTCAACAAGACCACGCTACCACCACTCTACCCCCAAATCACTAAACCCTGCCACCCCACCACTACCCTACCACAACACCCTAAAACTCCTCCCAAATACCCCAAACCCACTACAAAACCCCCCTCTTTCGAAACCGCACACCCACACAAAACCTCCACACCCCCCTCCAACACACACCCTCGCAGACACAGAATTTAAATCCTAGAAAAACCATACTAATGCCCCTGACGTAGCTTTTCTAAAAAATTATAATACTAATCTTTCTTTAAAAACTCCAATTGAACAAAATTATTTTCAAAATTGAGATCGGGGGAAAAAAGTTTCCCCTAGTTAAGTTTAAATAAGATAGTTATTGACATCAGTTGCTTGAGGGGTTTTATACGTTACATTTACTTTCAATATATTTCCCCTAATATTAAAAAAAATGGCATTGTTTTAAAGGGGTTTTGTAATGGTTGGCTCATTTCGTAAGATAAAAAATTGTAATAGGGGTTGAACGTCCAAAAAGATTTTCACAAAGCGGAATTTTTAAAATTTAAACTTGAGGGAATTTGTTTTTGACCTACCCGCAATGCAAAGGGAAAAAGTATACTGTATGTAAAAAAAAAGGGGGGGGTTCACAATGAAAAAAAAATGAACCCCAAAACCAAAAAAGGGGCAGCCATGTGCTTCATCGTGTCTAACGTCTTGCATAAGTAGCTATTTTGTACAGCAAGCGTAAAGGTAAAAGTCTTCGCGATACAAATCTCCGCGAAAAGGGCCCAAAGAAACCCTGTCATTTCAAAAATCCATCTACGTCATGACAACACCCCCCTTACTTACTACGTACTCCCTAGCCCTTCTCTGCTATCCCCCCCCTCAACAAAAGCACCAGCTACTACACCATTCAAGTTTTGAATACTTAAACCGATAAAGGACTTGAAAACGGCCCCGAAGCAAAAGGGGACCGACACGCAGCTATCTTTGCCTTTCCCAAATAACAGTGGTATATATTGATGGGCTGTTTGGGGTTAAACCCGGGTCAATCACTCGAAAAGGATTTGGGTTTTGTTCGGGATCGGGGTTTACGAAGTAGCAAAACGCTGAGTACCTTTTGGCTTTCTTCTGAGAATTTGGGGAACGCAGATAAAAATTGGTAACATTCCATAATTTTTAAAGTTTTAACGTCCCCTTTGAAAATTATCTGATTGTTTTCTTCTCACTTTTCATCTTGATTTAATTTGACATAAACACAAACGTAAAAATGCCCAAAGAGGGTGGGGAAAAATTTTTATAATTAAACAATTTGAACATAAGGGATTTTTTAGGAGATATTGCCCCGAAACTTTCGGCCCCAAGTTTTCCCGCTTACATGGTTTTTAGCATTCGTAAACCCCGAAGCCGCGCGACGGACTATGGTTAGGCTCTTTCAATCTCTGGACTAGCAAAACAAGCAAAATATTTTGGCCCTAACGTACAGTAACCCATGTTGGCTATACTATAATTTACATACGTAATATAATATAATATTATATATATAATTAAAAATATATAATATATATATATTTTATTATATTATAATATATAATAATATTATATATATAATAATTTTTAAAATAATTACACTAAAAAATGTTTATTTATATATACATATAGACATAATTAAATATTATATTATATTATATATATTAAAATATATATTATATATAATTTTAATATTTAATAAAACCACACACACCCACCCACACACACACACACACACACACTCAATATTTATTACATTAATTTTTATATATATATATATATATATATATATATATATATAAACATACATCACCAAAAACCCCCGGTACGCGCGCGCAAGATGCACAATACTAAAACATGTAAAAAAAAAATGTTACTCGAACCCTTTGCGGGTAGGGATCTTGCGCTAGGGGTCTCTCCAATGTCTCTGTCAACTTTATCATTGTATAGATTATATGATGATTTGTAAGACCAGGGCAGGCCGCACACACATAATGTATGTTTGAGCATACTATAAATCTTTCTACGTACATATTTATATATATATTATATAAAATATAATAATAAAAAATACATAAAAAACTAATGTGTTCTGTATAACCCACACACATACATATATTCACTATATACTAACTATACTTATCCCTATTATGTTATGTAATAAAATATGTAGGGATACCACATATGTGTATATATACCCTTGCCTATGAAATTTTGAAAAAACACAACGCACACACCCACACATATATACATATCTTGTATATATATACATTAATTAGTTTATGTAAATATTAAAAAAGCTATTATATATATATAAAATTATATATATATATAATTCAACATGTATATTATTTCAAAATTTTGCAACTATTTTGTACTGTACCCCTATATAGACTTATGAACATATTTTCATTTATCCATATTGCTTTTTATATTAAAATTTCATATCTGGGGGCCCGATATACGGTGATTTTCACTCTGCGATATAGATTCAGGTAAAGTTTATTTTAGAAATTTAAAATTTAAAATATTGAATATATAATATAAAAGGGAAAGAAAAAATATTTGGAGAATGCAATTTTTTGTGCAGAGGGCACAAACCAAAACATTTCCTGTCTGCTAAAAAAAGCTTTTCCCAAACCCTCCTGTGTTCTGTGGTTTTTGTCTCGTTAAGTTTTTGGGGAAAGCACAATAAAGTTTTTTCCTTTAACTTATGGACCCTTCTGTTTTTTTATATTTACTTTTCCTGTTTTTTATCTGGGTGGGGGTTAAAGCCCGCTGCGACGTTACAAGTATACATGCTTCTAAATCAGCAGACGGAGTTGTGGGGTGGTTTTTTAGCGGGTGTTGTGGTTTTTTAGGTGTGGTTGGGTAGGTGTGGTTGTATGGGT
>NW_023647483.1:5000-17500 GCF_015228065.2 Penaeus monodon
TATATATATTAATTTTTCTAAATATATATATATAATATAATGATATATATATGTTTTAAAATTTTAAAAATAAATAATGTTTCGTATAATGTGTATTAAATGTATTATATATATTATATAATTAATATATATTATATATATATATTTATATAAATTAACCCCTATAGCATGTATATCTCCTTTTTCTCTCTGTATGTGTCTCTCTCTCAATTTATATATATATGTATATATATACTATACATTTTTACAAAAATCTATGCACATAGTATATACGTTCTATGGTAGATTGAAAAATTTGTATATAAATACAAAAATAATTATATACAAATATATTTAATACATAAAATACACTGTATATGTTTTATATATATATATTATTATATAAAATTAAAATTTTAATATATATAATATTATATTATATTATTATATATATTTATGTTTTTATTGTGTGTAAATCTGATTTTTGTGGCTCTTTTCGAACCCACCTGTTTCCATCCTCAGTCTAAAGGGGAAAAAGGGGGGGGGGAAAAAAAAACCCTCCTCCTAACCTAAACCTCCTCCTAAACCTCCTCCAAAAACCTCCCCTAAAGTAAACCTCCTCCAACCTAAACCAAATCTAAACCTAATCTCCTCCTCCCTACCCTAAACTAAACCAAACGTAACCAAACCTTCTAACTTAACCAAAACCTAACCAAATTCTATCTAAACCTAACCTCCTTCCCTCCCCTACCTAATCTCCCTATCAAAACCCAACCTCCCCCAAACCCTTAACCTAACCAACCCTAACTTAAACCAAACCTAAACCTAAAACCAAAACGTAGCCAAACCTAACGAAAACCAACCTTACCTAATCAAAACCTAACCAAAACCCTAACCAAAATCTAACCTAACCTAAGCAAAACCCCAAACCTAACCTAAAACCAAAACCAAAAGGGTAGCCTTGCTTTTCGCAAACAAAACCGTAACCAAAAATTATATATTTTATATAAATATTTATATATATTAAATATGTTGTGTGTGTGTGTGTGTTGTTGTTGTTTGTGTGTTGTTGGTGTGTATACATACATTCACCACACACACCCCCACACACACACCCAATATATTATATATTATATTATATATATTATATTATTTATTAATATATATATTTTAAATGTATATATAATATAAATATATTATATATTCATACATATAATATGTGTGTTTATGTTAATATTATACATATATATTATAAATGAAAATATATTATATGATATATATATATATATATATATATATAATAATATATATTATATATATTATTATATATATATTATATATTACATTACTTTTTACAAAAATACTATGCACACACCTATATACAGTATACTATAGATAATTGACAAATATGTATATAAATACAAAATACATATATATATTTACAAATATATAATATACAATACATATATTTCATATATAATACATATTTTAAACACGTGTATAGGGATATATTATATATATATATAATATTATATTATAATATATATAATTATATATATATATATAATATATATATCTTTATGTGTGTGTGTGCAAAACTAATTTATTGAAAATGAACACAGTTTCGAAATCCCCTGCATTCCATCCTCAGTTCTAAAGGGAAAAGGGGGAAAAAAGGAGTAAAAAAGAGAGAGAGGAAGGCAACGGGGGAACCGGGGGCGGTGAGGGCAGACGAACGAAGCAGGGGAGGTCCTCGGGCGGAGGATCGGGTGGGACTGTGCCGGGGGCCGGCATACGGGAGAAGCCGGAGATATGGGAACAAGGAACATCTGGGAAAAGCCGCTGTTCAATTGAAATTAGGCAGCAGCTTTATAAGGGGAAATTTTCCCCCATCTGCGGGCAACATCACGGAAGGAAAAACTCCCGTCGCGACCATCCCTCTGATGGCCAGTGTCCCACTGGTGGCAAAAGAGGGGATTGTTGTTGTGTCCCCTGGGTACGCGTACTTATGTTGGAGAGCGCTTGATAAAACTGGCGCCCCATTTCGCCAAATTACTGCTTGTCACAGAGGCACAAGGGAAAAGCATAGGTGTCCCAAACCTTTGAGGGAAAGGAAGGCTGGAGAGTGTTCACCTGGTGAAAGATCAGCCTGCAGTTGAGAGGGTAAAAGGGGGACGGAGAGAGTAGATCTCCTCGTGTAGGGCAGGCTGGGACGGGGAGGGAAAGGGGTCTCTTTAGGAGGAGGGTGTGGGAAAGGTAGCCGTGCCCTAGATAACGCGGCCTCAAGACAGGGGTCGGGGGGAGCCAGTTTGGAGAACGAGTGACGTAAGAAAACGATCTCCGATCCGGTCTGGGGGGCCAGATGCGGGGGGCGCGAAGAAATAGGGTACAAAAAATAATTGACCACACAAAAACAATATAAAACAATTGCCTTGCCGACACCCACCGGAGCAGGGGAAAAATTTAGAACATAAGGAAGTGGGGAATCTCTTGAACCTGGCCCTCCCCAAGGATATTTTCCGAAAGCCGCCAAAACGGTTTTAATTGAAAAACCCGGAAAATACTGGGACAAGCCAAGAACCCTTCCGGAAAAAACAAACGTGTTTAAAAAGGCCGGCGGTAAAAAACCCCTTTGGGGGCAGTTCTGGCACACAGCAGCCAGGAAAAATCTAAAAAGGCTTTGGATGAATGGAGGGAATGAAGAGCTGCAAGAAATCGCAAAAAAGGGAACCGCACTCGGCAATACCCCCCTTCCCCCTTGGGATCAAACCAAGTGGAACTTCTTAATGCAAACTATCCCTAACATCGACCCTTTACTTTCCCACTTGGGAAGCAATTGAAAGCCCCTGCCCCCCGCACTATCAGGTGGAAAAAATCCCCTGCCAACGAGAGAGCCATACTCAAACTTCCGCCAAGGTTTGGGGGGGACTCGCATAAAAAACCCTTGTAAAAAGCGGACATGGATTCCAAAACCTTCAGCTCTACACCCTAACTCGGGCCATAAAAAAGCGGAAACTATACACGCCTGATAAAACACAACAAAAAAAAATAAAAATTTAAAATTACAAAAAATAGAGAAACAAAGCAAGGGCACAATTTAAAGAATAACCTCTAAAATTATGGGGGATATAAAAAAAAGAGTATGGAAAACGAAACCGGGCGCCTCTAACTGGTTGACCTTTTCTCCCCATCAAAAGTCAAGGGTTTATTTAAACAAAAGGGTTTGTGGCGTTTTTCCCTGAGATATGGTTGGACAATAGAGGCCCTTTCACCAGCACGCACATGCGGTTCGGCTTTCGCCCCAAAACCATACATGACGTGCAAGACGGGGGGCCCCTTTTTTTGCATGCCCCACACGGGGTGGGGGACGTGACTGCAAAAATGCTTGGCAGGGGGGTCCCCCCGCGACGTGGGACGAACCCCCCCTCACCCCCAGAAGGGCCCAAATTTCCCTTCCCCCCCCAAAGGCGAGACCCAAATTAGACTCAGTGAAAACATTTCGGGTACAGGGCAAGGGCCTTCTTCGACATCAAATCTTCACCCTATGGCAACGCGCCCCGGAATCGACAAGGGACTTTCACACCTTTTGTATTAAAACGCTTCTGGGGGAATTCACCGAGAGTGCGTATTCTACTATCCCTTGCCAAAATTGCAAAAAAGGCAGAAACAGAAGGCCCGTCGTTGCGGGAAGGGGTGTCGATTGGCTTCTCCATAGGGTCTTCACTGCTCTGTCTCGGGAAAAAAGGAACAAACCGGAATGTACCTGTCTAAAGGATTTGATATAGAGGAAACTTTTTGTAAATAGTAAATAGAGAAAATATGTAATTTAAAAAAAAAAGTAAAAAAGGGTTTTTAAAATACTCCCCCTAAAAAAGTTGGATGTCGACCCACCCTTTGGCGAGGACGGGGCCAGTGGACGTTCTTGAAATTTTTACTATTTTTCAAACACAGCTCTTTTGAAACGAATCGGGGGTCGATTGAAAAAAAGGAGAAGAGAGAAAGGGGGGGGGAGATGGGAAGAGAGGGTATTTGGGAGAAAAAGAATGAGAGAGGAGAGAGAGAGAGAGAAGAGAGGAGAGACAAAGATGAGACAGGGGGAAGAGAGAGAAGAGGAAGAAGAGAGAAGAGAGAAAGGGAAGAAGGAGAGGAGAGAGAAAGGGAAAGAGGAAAGGGGAGAAAGAAAGAGGGGGAAGAAAAAAAAGAAGGAAAAGAAAGGGGGAGAGAGAAAGAAAGAGGAATAGAGTAGGGAGAGAGAGAAAAGAGAGAGAGAGAGAAGAGAAAAGAGAAGGAGAGAGAGAGAGAGAGAGAGAGAGAGAAGGGGTGATGATAATGGATAGATATGAGAGAGAGCGCCGAAGAGAGAATGGGGGAAGGGGAAGAGAGAGAGAGAGAAGAGAGAGGGGGAAAAGAGAGAGAGAGAGAGAGGGAAAGGGGAGAGAGAGAGGGGGAAATAGAGGGGGGGGGGTAAGAGAGAGGGAGAGTGGGAGAGAGAGAACAAAGGAGAGGGGGAAGAGAGGAGGAGAAGAAAAGAGAGAGAAAAAGGAGGAGGGGAGGAGAGAGAGAGAAGAGAGAGAGAGGAAAAGCGAGTGAAGAGAGAGGGGAGAAGCGGAGAAAGAGCGGGAAGAGGTTGGGGGAGAAGAGAAAGGAAAAGAGGGGGGGGAGAGAGAGGGAAAGAGAAGAAAAATTGGGGAAAGGGGGTTTAGTGGGGAGAGAAAGGGGAGAAAAAAGAGATCTAAGAGAGAGGGGAGAAAGAAAAGAAGAGTGGGGAGAGGAGGAGGGGAGGAGAGAGAGGATGGGAGGGAAACAAGAGGAGAGAGAGAGGGAAAAGAAGAGAGAAGAGGGGAAAGAGAGAGAAGAAAGGAAGAGAGAGAAAAGGGAGAAAAAGATAGAGAGAGAGAGAGAGAGGAGGAGAGAGAGAAAAAAGGGGGAAGGAGAGAGAGAATGAAGAATGGAGAAAAGGAGGGGAGAAAAAAACGGGGGGGGGGGAAAAAAAAAGAGGGAGGAGGGGGGAAGTCGAGGGAAAAAAGGCGTTTGGGGGGGAAAAAAGGGAGAGGGGGGGAGGAAAAAGGGGGGGGGTTTTTTTAAAAGGTTTTAAAAATTACGGAACAAAAAAAAGGGGGGGAAAGGGGGGTTTAATTTTTTCCCAAAATTGGGTTTTAAAAAAAAGTCTTTGGCGGGGTTTTTAAACTTTATTTTGGTCACGAAAAGTATCAGGGACTATAGCACGGCATTCGGGGAAAGGGGGCCAAAGGGGTTTGTGCGGTGGGGAAACACGGCCGAACTGGCGAATCTCAGGAACCGGGGCGGGCAGGTCAGTCCCTCCGCGGGTCATTTTGCGTCGGCTTTGGCTGCGGCCCCTTAGCCCGCAATTCAGTTCCCCCAGGGTACCCACGCAATATGGAGGGCGGCCGACGGGGGGTTGGCATGGGGGCTCCCTTTTCTTCCTTATGTCCGCACCGGGATGGCCGTAGTAAATCGGCATAAAATATTATTCCAATTATAACACAAAACAGACATCAGGAACCGACATCTAAGCACAAGCATTTTATGGGTTTTCACCTTTCTTATCACTGCACCCTAAAACCAAGCGGCGCATTAACACCTAATTAAAAATGGGGGTTAATCGGGGGAGCGTATGCTAGGTACCATACAGGTCTTTAAAACACTTTTGCTGAAAATTCAAAGTAAAAAAAAAACATTTTAAAAATGTAAATAATAAAACAAGAAAATAAAGACTTAAATCTGCTAAAAATTACTTAAAAGTAAAAGAAATAAATACACTGCACAAAAAAAAAAGGTCAAAGCTTTAAAATCATAAATGTGAACAAAATGAGAAAATGAGAATTTTCATAAATTTAATTAAATAAAAAACTTAATAATTTTTTTATCATTATTCTACTATTATTTTTTTTATTATTTTATTATTATTATTATTATCTTATTATTACATTATTATTTTTATTATTATTTTTTATTATTATTATTGTTATTATTTTCATCATTATTGTTATTACTATTATACTCTTTTAAGATTTTTTATTATTTTAAATATTTTTTATTTTGTTTTTAAAATAATGCTAATTTTATTAGTAGTATTTTTTTCTAAAAAAACAAAAAATTATAAAAATAAAACGATGATAAAAAAATTAATTTTTATTATTGTCATCATATTTTGTTTTTTTTATTATTTTTTTTTATTATTTATTATTATTTTTTTTTATTTTTTAATTTTTATTATTTTTATATTATTATTATTATTATTATTATTTTTATTACTGTTGTTGTTATTTTGTAAATTTAATTTAATTTTATTGTATAATTCCAAAACTTATATCTAATGATAATATGAAAAAAATATAATAAATTTATGACAATATTTATTTTTTTTATTAGTATAAATTCAAAGAAATTTTAAAAAATTTAAAATTTTATAAATATATATTATATATATATATATTAATAATAAAATATTAAAACTAATTTAATAAAAAGTAAAATAATTTAATAAAAATATATATTATTATAATAAAATTTTTATAAAAATAATATTTTATTTTTATTACTATTATTATTATTTTTTTTTATTGTTATTATCTATTATTATTATTATTATTATTATTTTTATTATTTTTTATTAATTTATTATTTTTTTTTTATTTTTTATTTTATTATCGACTTCAGTATAATGAAAAAAAAAAAAAAAAAAAAAAAAAAAAAAAAAAATATATATATTTATATTTTCAAAATACTAAATATATATATTATATATATAAATATATATATATATATATAAAATATATATATATAGTGCAGTAATGTTACAATAAAAAAATAATGAAAGGATGATATTATAAATTAAAACCCCACACCCACACCACAAAACCCCAAAAAAAAACACTCACATACAAAAACCCCAATAACACACACATATACACCACACATACAAACACACATAAAACACATACCCAAACAACACAAACACCCCGCACACACACACAAAACCCACAAACACACAAACACCACACACACACACACCAACCCACACAAACGCACAAACACCCACCCAACACACACACCACACACAAACACACACAAACACCACTCACACCTACCACACACACACACACACACACACCATATATTTTTAACACACACAAATTATATATATATTATAATATATATAATTAATATATAATATAATATATATATATATATATATATTTTTGTGGTGTGTGTGTTTTGTATTCAAAGTACTATATACATATATACCCATATTAAAATTTATATTTATATATTTTAAAATATATTAAATATAAATATTAATATATAATATATATTAATATATATTTATTAAAATTTTATTAAATATATATCGTATTTAAAATATATTATATATATATTTATATGATATATATAACATTTATAATATATATAATATATATATTATAAATATATTATATATTATTTATATGTTTGTGTTTTGTGTGTATGATGTATTTATAAGTCTATATCATATATACACATACATATAAATTATTATTATATATCTAATATAATATAATTATATTATATTATATAAATTATATATTATAAAATATATATTATATATATAATATATATATAGTATGATATATATAGTATATATATATATTATTATATAATATTATTATATATTAATATTTCTATTATTATATATTTGTGTTGTGGTGTGTGTGTGTGTTGTGTGTGTGTTGTTGTGTGGTTGGGGTTTTGGGGTTTATTATATTATATTAATGTTATATTCTATATTATATATATATTATTAATTATTTTAAGTCGTTATATAAAATTTTATATAATTTTATATATACATATATATATATTTATATTATATAATATATATATATTATACCCTATAATTTTATATGTATATTATGACACTCTCTGTCTCTTCCCGTCTCTCTTTTCATTCTCTTTCTCTCTTTCCTCTCCTTTCTCTCTCCCCTCTCTTTTCTCCTCCTCGTTATGTTATGTGTTTGTGTGTGTTGTGTGTGTGTGTGTGTGTGTATTGTGTTTTGCATATATATAGTATATATATATATTAAATATATATAATAATATAATAAACATATATATATATAATATATTAAAATATAATATTTATATATAAAATATTTATATATTAAATTTATATTTTTTACAATATTATTGTGGTGTTATATTATATTATTAATAAATATTATATTATATTGTACTTTTACAATTCACTATTTAGATGTTAATTTCATGCTAATTTGGATGCCCTTTCAACCGCGGCTGGGCCGAACACAGCGGCGGTTACTTTTCCCCTACGACCCTCATTTAAACTTTTCAAGCGATATGTCGTTTTTTTTGGGCCTCGACCAGCAGTCAGAGCGCAGGCTTTTTACAACTCCCGCAGGAATTGAACTCGGGGCCCCGAGGTCGACTAGCGCTTAACCCCTGGACCCGTCACATACAGATATATACACTTGTATATATATTTATAATATTTTATATATAAAAATTTTATATATATATATAAAATTATAATATAATTATTCATATATATAATTTTATATATATAATTTATATTATATTTGTAATTTTACATATTATATATATATTTTATATAATAATATATATTATTCATATATTATATATAAAATATATAATATATATTATATTTCTATATATATATAACAACACATACATTGTATGTGTTGTATGTATTAACTTATAAAATTATATATATATCGTTAAAAAAAAAAAATATATATGTTTTGCGCATCAACCCATTTGCGCCATCGTCGATTCGCCCGCGCTATTTGGGTCTTTCGTTAGCGGGAGATCGCGCAACGATCGATGGATAGCGCTGCGCGTTCGGGGGAAAGTGGGGAACGAGATGATATTTTTTCAGCAGAGTGATACGATATGTTTTGTCAGATATTTCTAACTTCTAGAAATAACGTCAAGTGGAGTAGCGCCTTAAAATCTATTTTGGACCCCTTGAACATTTAAAAAGAAAACCTTTGTCTAACCGTGGACCTCGCCATCTTTTGGTTGTTGTTCGAACTAAACGTAAAAAAAATTTTTTGGTTGCCATTCTCCAAACCGAAAATATTTTTTGCTACTGTCGCTGCCGGGTGATGGAATTTGTGGTGGAATCGAAGGTCGAAAAATGGGACTGTACTGATCAAAAAAATTGAGACTGTGAAGGGAAAATTTTTTTTATAAAATTGAAAATGGAATAATATTGTAGAATGGAAATTATGAAATGTTTCTGGGAAAAAAAGTTTGAAACGATTTTAAAAGATTATATTTCTTTGTATTTTCCAATAAAATGAAATTAATTAAACTATGCGTGTTAAATTTTTATTTTAAATCGCTAATTCTCTCCAGACCTGAAAAAAAAAAAATGAAAAACTGGGAGGGGAAGTTGGTAAATTGTCATACTCATGCGAAAAAACGGTCTTCGCGCTCGCGATCAATAGACACTTTATGCGCCACAAGCCATGTTCCGTCAACCATATCGATCGATTGCGCAGCGGATCACCGATTGCCCGCGCTAACAAAAATCCATAGTGGCGCTGCACAATCGACGATGGGGCGGATCGGTTGATAGTCAAACATATACACATACATACAAACATTATGTATTTTGTTTGTTAGGGTCTAGTTTGTATATTCTGAGCATATATATAAATATTATACATATATCTTCTATCTAATATATATCATATGTAATTATACATTTTCATATATCTCATCTCATACCAAGGGTAACGCCGACGGTGGGCATGGCCCCATCCCCCTTCGCTTCGACCACGAGGCCCTGAGGGGAGCCCCCAGGCAGGCAAACGGCCCCTCTCTAATTCCTCGCGACAGGTCTCGTCGAGCGCCCAGCATGATCTCCTAGGTCTTCCCACAGGTCCCCTACACCCAGGGGTTTCTCGCGGAGACAACCCATGGCAGGGGGTCCTAGGGAGCGAACTAGGTGGGGTTGCCTGAGTTGGCGGATTACAAATACAGTCCCCTTGCCATCTCACGGTTTTAAACCTCCCGGTTGGTCCTGCCCACTGTACCCCCGGTCCCCGGGGAAGGACTTGTTCAAAAAGGGATCAAGGGGGATAAATACTGGGTAGCGTCCAGGGTTTTGCTTCCCTAAGCAAACGGGAGTATCAAGGCCTTTAAGACTGCACTTTGGCCCTTTTGCATAGGTACCGACCTCTCCCCGACGGTCTTGTTATGAGTTCATGGCTCCCTGTTGCCAGAAAATCGTCCCCATGCTTCCCCGGTCTGCAACCCAGAGATATGACTACCTACCAAAAGGTTTTAAAAATTTTTTGTAATTCTGTCCTCGCCGCAAACAAAAAGATGAACGGGGTTTCCCCTAACGCCCTCAAAATCCGATCTTGGTCTTGTCCCGAACTCTAGGCTTAGGGCTTCGCCTCATTGCTAAATGCTCAAAAGCCGCCCAATGACTCCCAAAGGACCAGATAGGATGGCAACATGTCGGCAAAGTCAGGTCGGACCTTGGATATTGCCTAGGGTTTTTCCCCCCACCTGACTTTGCTAGTACTCTGGCCATTTCCAGTCCATACAATGTTTTAAAAAAAGTGTTGGTGCAAAGGACACAGCCCTTGCCTCACCCCTAAATTTAAAAGGGGAAATTCGAATTCTCCCACCACACTTTTCAGCATTTCTACCAGTATAGAGGCTTGCTATCAGGCCAAAAATTTTGTCGGAATTCCCCTGGCTTTTAGGATCCCCCCGCGACCCCAGCACCGAATCAAAAGCTTCTGAGGGGCGATGTAGGCTGCGAGCAACCCACGACCAAAAAATCACGGCGTTCCCAATTTCTCGAAGCGCTAGATCGGGCTATCGTGGACTTGCCAGGAGAAAACCCGACTGCTCCCTTTTCTATTCCTCACAGGTATGAGATGATGATTGCCAAATCATTTTTTTTTCCTGGGACTATCAAAAAGTTTATAAGTTTTGAACGCTTCAAATTTGCAGATATGTCAAATATAAAAAAAAAAGTAAAATAAATGGTTTTTTTAAGAAAATTCATCACAGAAGAAAGAAGGAAAAAAAAAAACAATCTCTAAATGCCCCAAAAATGTAACCTTGCATTTTTTCTTTTTTTAAATTGGTTTTTAAAAATAAAGACATTACTATGATCAACCCAGAAAAGGGGTTTTTAGGAAAAATGTAAAAAATGTGTTTTTTTTTCTGATATGAACATACAAAATTTTTATTTTTTACCCCCCCCCCCCTTTCCTTCTGGAGAAATTCGGGGGAAAAAATTTATTTTCTTTTTTTCTTTATATCTTGGACATACTCTAAAATTTAAACTTCAAAACTATAAACTCTGTATCTGATAGTACAGGGAAAAAAAAGATTTGGCAAACATCATCTCTCCCTGCCCGAGGGTCAAGAAGGAGCATCTGGGTTTACCCTGGGAAATCCACGATAGACCGTATCTACGCTTCGATATTGTGGAACGCCGTCGTAGTTTGGTCGTGGTTGTCGCACCTAATCGACCTCAAGAAAGGGGTTTGATTGGTGCATCTGCTATGGGAATCCTGAAAATCAGGGGAAACCCACAAAATTTTTGGCCAAGCTTTATACAACACACACCACACCACATACCACACACAAAATATATATATATATATATATATATAAATATATAATTTTATATTATATATAATTATGTATATATATAAATATATAATAATATTTATCTATATATTTCATTTATTAAAATATATATATATTATACTAATATTAAAAATACATATTAATATATTATATATATAATATAATTATATTATTAATAATAATTATATATTACATACATATCTATCATCTATCTATTTATTTATATAACTGATTCTATGAAATTTTTTTTCTATATCTATATATACATATCTATATCTAAATATCTACTATCTATATTTCTATCTGTTGCATCTATCTATATCTATATATATATCGTATATATTAATATATAAAATATTTATATATATTATATATATATAAAATAAATAATTATTAATATAATATATATATTATTTTATATATATATATTGTGTGTGGGTGTGTGTGGTGTGTGTGTGTGTGTGTGTGTTGTGTGTGTGTTTAATATATATTTCATGCGATATGCATATATATATATATATATATATATATATATATTATATATTATATAATAATATACATTACATAATATATATTTAAAAATATATCTATATCTATTATCTATATTATAAATATATATATATATATATATATATTATATATATACATATTTAAAATAAAATATATGTTTTTGTATTAATTGTGTGTATACGTAAAAATAATATATATAATATATATATTAATATATATATAATAAAATTATATATTATAGTATACACACACATTCTACATATACATATATATTTTTCTACATATATATATTATTATATAATATATATAATATATAGATAATATTAAAAAGATATATAGATATAGAT
>NW_023647483.1:22500-32500 GCF_015228065.2 Penaeus monodon
CACACACACACACACAACACACACCACACCACACATATATATATATATATATATATATATATATATATATATATATATATCTCTCTATATATATATGTGTGTGTGTGTGTGTGTGTTTGGTGTTTGTATGTATGTGTGGTGTTTGTGTGGTTTTTCTGTATGTGTTACATACAGAAAAACACACACACACACATTCGATACACACACACACACCCACACACACACACCACACACACAATATATATATATAAATATATAATATATGATTATATATATATACTATACTATATGTATATATTTGTATATATATATATATATATATATATATATTATATATATATATATTATTATATATATGTATATATTTAAGAAACATACGTACATACAAACCATACATACATACATAACTACATACATACATACATTATTATATATATATGAAATATATGTATATATATATTCTAATATATATATATTTATATCTATATATATGTATATGTGGTGTGTTTGTGTGTGTGTGTGGTGTGTGGTTGTGTGGGTGTGTGTGTGTGGTGTGTGTGGTGTGTGGGGTATGTGGTGTGGTCTGTGTTTGTATTCAACTGAAACTGTCGTCTCATTTTCATAAAACTAATTTTGTATTGTGGTTTTTCTTCAATCTCTCACACGGAGAGTGTTTTTTCTTATACGAAGATACAATGGAATGAGAGGGAGAAGGGAAGAAAGGGGGAACTGAGAGATGAGTAAAGAAAAGAACTTGAAGAATTAGAGGAGGAGAAGGGTAACAGGTGAGGCCGAGAGCAGAGGGGAAAGTGTTTGCAAAGGAGGAGAGAGAGGGTATGGAACTAGAGATAGAAGTGGAAGAGGAGAGGAGGAGAGAATAGATAATGAGATAGAATAGATAGCTAGATGAAGGAGTAGAAGAAGTGGAAGAGAAGGAGGAACGGGGAACGAGGAATAAATAAGAGGAAGGAGGACGAGTAGAGGAAGGGGATGTTGGAGGATAGAAGTGGAAGGAGAGGAGGGGAGGAAAGGGAGGGGGGCGGAGAGACAGAACCGGAAGTAGGAGAAGAGAAGGAAGGGGACACTGAGATATAGATGTGGAAAGGGGGAGGAGAAGGAGGAAGAAGAAGGGAACGGAAGGATAAAATGATAAGTTATGCGGAGGAGGGAGGTGGGGAACGGGAGGAGGAAGAGGAGGGAGCTGTATAAGCAATAAATACATAATACATTCTTTATAAAACAAACACCCACACACCACGCACACACACACTGCACATACATCCACACAAACTTCACACTACACACACACACACCACCACACCACACACACACACACACACCACACACACACACACACACACACATCACATATAATGATATATATATATATATATATCGTATCTATTATACTATCATTTATTATATATATCATAATTTGTGTGGTGTGTGTGTGTGTGGTGTGTTGTGTGCTGTTGTGTGTGTGGTGTGTGTGTGGTGCGTGTGTGTAAGTGTTGTTTTTATATTACAAACGATATAGATGGATCTACAGAATATATATAATATATGTTTGTGTGTGTGTTTGTGTGTGTGTACGGGTGTGGTTGTGTGTGTGTATGTGTTGTGTGTGTGTTTGGTTGTTGTGTGTTTATAATTTATACTAATGTATATATAACTATATTTATCTGTATATATATCTATATATATATATACATATCATATCTCTCATATAATATATATATATATAATACATATATATTATATATATATCATATATTATCTATATATCTATATCTCTAATACATATCTATCTCATCATATATATCTCATCATCCTAGCATATATATCTATCTGTATATTACTTCATATATATATCTATATATATATATATATTCTATATATCTCTCTATCTATTAGATATCTATTATCTATATATATATATAATATCATATATATATATTCTTCTATACAACACCCATACAAAAGCACACCTACAGAAAATACATACACATACACACACACCAACCCGACCACACACATCACACACACACACACACACACACACCGACACAAAACACACACACACACACACACACAACACCACACACAAGCACAATCACACACAACATACATCACACACGACAGACACAAACCCACATTTTAGATATATATATATATATATATATATATATAATATATATTATATATTATATATATAGATGAATATATATAGATATATAATATATTATATAGATCTTTAATATATATATTATCATATAATATCTATCATATTATATATATATATATCTACATATAGATATATATATTATAAATTATATATATATATATAATATATATACTATATAGATATATATATATAATAATCATCTAGGTGTGTGTGTGTTTGTGTGTGCTTATTATCTAGATATACTCTCTCTATCTCTATATATCTCTATCTCTATATCTCACCCCTCTCTCTATATCTATATAATACTATATATATATATATACTATTATATCTATATATATATATATATATACTTTAAAAACCCATATCCACACACACACACACACACACATATATATGTATATATATATAATTATCTATATCTCTATATATATATATCTATATATATACATACATATACACCACACACACACACACACAGATAGATATATCTATATAATATCTATATATATATATATATATAATAGATATATATATATATATATATATATATATATATATATATATATATATCTTATATCTAGATAGATATTAGATATATATATATTAGATCTATTCTATATAATATTATATCTATATATCTATATATAGTATATCTCTCTCTTTATTCATCTATCGTCTATATATATATATATATATATTATATTATAATTCTATATCTAATGATCTATACTTATCTATATATATACTATATCTATATAATATATTATATATATATATAATACTTCTATCATATATATATCCTATATATTATATATATAGTCTATCTCTATAGTCTGTGTTTGGGGTGTGTGTGTGTGTATCTGTATGTATATCATATATATAATCTATATATATCCGATCTATATATATAATATATATATATATATATTCTGTTTGTGTGTGTGTGTGTGTGTATATGTATGTATATAGTATATTATATCTTATCGATATATATATATATATACTAATCTCTATCTATACTATTATATGTTTATCTCTATATCATCATATATATATATATACTATATATATATATCTCTATCAAGCACACACAAACAACACACACACTATATCTATCTAGATATACATCTAATATCTATATATATAATATATATATATATATATATATATTGTCTATATCTTATTATATCTATAATATATAATCTATATATCATATCATATCTCTCTAATCTCTCTCTCTTCTTAATATATATCTATCTCTATCTCTCTATATATATATTTCATATATATAATATCTGATATATCTAATCTCTCTCTATCTATCTCATATCTATCTATATACTCATATACCTACTGTGTGTGTGGCTGTGTGTGTGTATGTATGTTTGTTTGTGTGTGTGGCTTTGTGTGTGTGTGTTTGTGTGTGTGTGTTGTGTTGTGTTTTGTTGTGTGGTGTGTGTGTGTGTGTATGTTATGTCTTCTGTAGGTGTGCTTTTGTTTGTGTTGGTATAAAGAATATATATATATATATTATATATATATATATATAATATATAGTCTAGATAATATATATATATATATATATATATATATATATAGAATTATATCTATATATATATATATACACACAAACAACACAGACATACACATATATATCTAGATTACATATATATATATATATATTATATATATATATATATAATATATATATATGTTATATATATAAGATGTAATATATATATATAATATATCTATATACATATTATCATATATATATATACATATATGTATCATATAAACACCACACACAGCACACACCACTCACACACATACCACACACCACACACGTACACCACACACACACACCACACACATAATTTATATATATTCATGTATATCCATACTATATGTTTGTATATAATAAAACGCGCATACACACACGCACAACACACACACACACACACACACACACACACACACACACATCACACACACATCACACTATATATATAGATTATATATATTATAAATATAATATATATATATATATCTAACTATTATTCTGTGGTAGTTGTGTGGTGTGTGTGTGTGTTGTGTGTGTTGTGTGTGTGTGTGTGTGTGTATGTGTGTGTTGTATGTGTGAGTTTGTGTGTGTATGTGTGTGTGTGTGTGCGTGTGTGTGTGTGTGTGTTTGTTTATACAAGAATGTATTTATGTATTTATTGATATACAGCTTCCTCCTCTTCCCTCCTCCCCGTCCCCCCCTCCCTCCTTCCCATCCTCCTTCTCATTTTATTCCTCCGTTTCCCTTCTCTTCCTCTTCTCCTCCGCCTTCCACCTCTAATCTCAGTGTCCCCCTCCTTCTCCTTCTCCTACTTCCGCTTCTGTCTCTTTTTCTCCGCCCCCCTCCCTTTCCTCCTCCTCCTCCTCCTCCACTTCGATCCCTCCACATCCCCTTCCTCCTACTCGTCCTCCGTCCTCTTATTTCTCCTCGTTCCCCGTTTCCTCCTTCTCTTCCACTTCTATCTCTCCTTCTATCTATCTATCTATCTATCTATTATCTATTCTCCTCCTCCTCCGCTCTTCCACTTCTAATCTCTCGTTCATACCCTTCTCCTCTCTCCTTTTGCAGAAAAAAAAAAAAAAAAAAAAAAAAAAAAAAAAAAAAAAAAAAAAAAAAAAAGAAACCTTTTTCCCTCTGCTCTCGGCCTCCCTGTTACCCTTTCGCCTCCTCTGCTTCTTCATCGTCTTTCTTCGACTTCTATCTCTCATGTCCCCTTTCTCCTCCTTCTCCTCCCCTCCATTTGTAATCTTCCCGTATTAATAAAACACTCCTTCCGTTGTTGAGAGAATGAAGAAAACCCACAATACAAAAATTTAGTTTTTTGAATGAGACTACGTTTCATTTACATACAAACCCGACACACACAACCACACCACACACACACACACACACACACACCACAACACACACACACAAACACACACACACACACATACTACATATATATATATATATATTAATATATATATATATATATTATTTTTTTTTTTTTTTTTACAGAGTATTTCTTATATATATATATATGTATGTATGTATGTATGTACTTGTATTATGTATGTTTGTATGTACGTATGTTTGTATATATATATATATATATATATATATATATCTATATATATATTATCAGTCTATATAACTCTGTATCTATATATATATATATATACAAATATATATATATATATGTATATATATATATATATATATAATCTATATATCTATACCACGCTCGCCCTCTCTCTATATCTATCATGATCTTCTTATCTATCTATCTATCTCTCTATATGCTCTGTGTGTGTGTGTGGTGTGTGTGTGTGGTGTGTGTGTGTGTATGTGTGTGTTTGTGTGTTTTTCTGTCGACCAAATACGAAAACACACACACACACACATACACACACACAACCCAACACACAGACACACCCATACACACACACATATATTATATCTAGATTATATATATATATATATCTATATATAATATATATATATATATGTGTGTTGTTTGGGTGTTGTGTGTGTGTTGTGTGTGTGTGTGTGTGTGTGGGTGGTGTGTGTGTTGTGTGTGTGTTGTGGGTTTTTGTGTGTGTGTGTGTGTTTTTCTGTATGTGTTACTTTTTGATTCTCTCTGTGTATATATTTTAACAATATTACCCTAATAATTGCCAAAATCATCAAAGAAATCGAAAAAACGTCATTTTGGAGTATACTCTCAAAAGGCTATATTTCGCTAGAATTTGACGCTTTTTCGACTTTTGGGATTTTTTTTCTTTTACCTTTTTTATTGCATATGGACACAATTCCTGTTATCATCATCATTATTATCATGATTATCATCAATATTATCGTAATCATTATCATTTATATATATAGACATATATATATATATATCTATATCTATATATTATATATATAATATATATATTATATATTAATATATATATAGTATTATCTCTATCTCTGTATATACATATATATATATATTATATATATATATAGATATATATAATATCATATATACACACACACACACACATATATATATATATATATATACATATATATATACATTTATTTATTTATCTATTTATATGAATATTTATACACACACACTATGGTACTATGGTAGAAAAACCAATATTGAAAAAATGAGTTTATTAAAATATACTTCTTTTTTCATTAAAAAGAAGAAAAAAGTAAGAACGAAAAAAAAAAAAAAAAAAAAAAAATATATATTAGAATATAACATATCTAAATAGATATATATATACTATATATATATATATATATATATAATATATATATATAGATTATATATATATATATATATACAGCTATAACATATACACCACATACAATATATACATATACATACATATATATATATCATATATATACATAGATCTAGTTTATCTATCTATCTATCTTTCTATCTATCTATCTATCTATGATCTATATTTATATATATACATATATACACATATATATAACATATATATACATATCTATATATATATATTGTATATTATATATATAATATATATATATATATTTATATTTAACAAATATATATATATACACACACACACGTTCACACCCACAACAACACCAAATATATATATATAGTATATATATATATATATATATAATAGATATATATATCTATAGTACTATACACACACATAACTATATTATCCATATAGATGTTTTCTACATATATTCAATAGATATATATATATATATATATATAGTATATATAATATATATATCTATATATATATATATATCTATAATATATATATATATCTCATATATATATAAATAAATATATATATACATATATATGCATATCTGCATGAATATATCTATTACCCACCCCACACACACACACACACCACACACACACCCACACACACACACACACACACCCACACACATATATATGCATTATATAGACTATATATATATAGATATTATATATATATATAATAGTATATATATTATATATTATATGTGTGTGTGTGGTGGGTGTGTGTGTGTGTGTGTATAATCTATTCATGCAGATATCATATATATATCTATATATATATACTCTCATCTATATATATATATATATATCTCTATCTATATCTATCTATCATATCATATATACATATATACATATATATATAAATTATTAGATCTATATCTAGCTAGTATCTATCTATCTAGCTATCTATCTATTATATATATATATCTCTATGTCTAGATAGTATCTGTATCTTCTCTGAGCATGTAGAAATACCTTCATATGTCTCATGTCTGTCTATTGTGCTGTGTATACGTCTTATATATACCTATAGCTATATCTACTTCTATAGTATTATCTATATATATATATTACTATATATATATATATTTCTATATATATATATTGTGTGGTGTGTGTGTGTGTGGTGTGTGTATTACGTATATATATTATATCTATATTATATATATATATAGCTATATGAAGATAAATATATAGTATATATATTTCATAGCATATATATCTATATATAATATATAATATATATATATATCTCCGTATAGCACTCCACACATCGTACATACATATTCCATATATACGTATTTCTTACAATATATATAATATATATATATCTAGATATATATATATATATATATCTATATATTATATTAATAGAATATCATATAAGATAGATAATAGATGATGATGATAGATAGATCGATATAGATTATATATATATTTATATATATTGTATATATGTAATATATATATATATATATTATAGATATATATCTATATATATATATATATATATATATATTATATTATGCATATCTGCATGAATATATATAATTACACACACACACACACCACACAAAATCAAACACACACACACACACATATATATTATCTATATATTATATATATATGTATATATATATATATCTATATATATATATTATATATATAATATATATATACATATTACATAGCTATATCTAAAATCTATTATCTATATGTCTATCTGTCTGTCTATCTATCTCCTAGCTTATATGTATACGTATATATATAGTAAATATATATATAGTTATTATAATATATCTATAATATAAATATTATATTATATATAATATATATGTTGTGTGTTGTGTGTGGGTGTTGTGTTGTGTGTGTGTATGTGTGTGGGGGTGTGTGTGTAATAGATATATTCATGCAGATATGCATGTATACTATATAGATATATATAGATATATAGATATTATAGATATATATAGATATATATATATATATATCATATATACATATATATACATAATATATATCTATATAATCTATATCTATATCTTATAGCTATATATATAATCTTATCTAGATATATATAATATATATATATATATATCTATATAGTATCTATATATATATATATATATATTATAATATATATTATATTATATACGTATACACACACATATACAATACATATACATATATATATACTGTCTACATATTATATATATTATATAATTATATATATATATATAATATATATATATATTATATATATATAGATATGATAGATAGAATAGATATCTATTTATATTATATAGGTTATGTATGGTATAATATATATATATATAATCTTATATATATATATATATATATATATAGATATATATAGATATATAGAAGGTATGCATATCTGCATGAAATATCTATACAAACAAACCCCACCATCACACACACACAGGACGAGGAAGGGGAACACACACCCCACACACAACACACACACACACACACACCCACACATATATATATTTATTATTAAAAAATTAAAAAATTATTTTTATATAGTATACTATATTATTATTATATATATATCTATATATATATTTGCTATCTATATATACGTATATATATATAGATAGGGAATAGATAGACAGACAGATAAGAACTATAGATAATTATATTTAGATATAGATATTATTATAGATATAGATATATACATATCAGATATACATGTATATATAAATAAATAGATAATATATAATATGTATGTATATATATTATTATATATATATATATATTTATATAAATGTATATTATCTATATACTCTATATATGTATATATATATTTCTCTATCTATATCCCCTCACTATCCTATCTCTCTCTAATATATATATATATATATATATATATATCATATCCATCTATATCTCTAATATATAATATACTATCTCTAGTCTATATCCTATATATAATATCTCTATATATCATATCTATATCTATGTGTGTGTAGTTTATGTGTGTGTGTGTGTGTGTCTGTCCTAATCTGCTATAACACTCTATCTATATCTATATATCTCGATATTATATCTATCTCTATATCGATATCTCTATCTCTGTATGTGCTATCTCTCTCTGCTATAATATCTATCATCTCTCTCTCTGTCACATACTATCTACCGCTCATCTCTCATCTCCATCTCATATATATCTCTCTCTATCTCTATCTCCACCACTGCCTTATATATCTCTCATATCTTATCTCTATCTATCTTCTCTCTATCCTCTCTCTCTAATCTATCTCTATCTCTTTATCTCCTTCTATTTGTCTGTACCTATCTATATCTATATATATCTATATATCTCTCATATCTATATCCTTATCTATAATATCTTCTCTCTCCTCTTATTACCCTCTATACTCTATCTCGTCTATCTCTCCTATCTATATCCTCTATCTCT
>NW_023647483.1:45572-48072 GCF_015228065.2 Penaeus monodon
ATAAAAATATAATTATTAGGATATATTTAAGAACATATAATATATATAATATATAAATATATATATATATAATATATATATTTAAAATAATTTAGTTTATAGATATATATATATATATATATAAAAACATTTTTAATATATAAATAAATAATTTTATATATTTTTATATTACAATTTATTAAAAATATTATTAATATTAAAGAATATTAAATATATTAGTTTTATATATAATTAATATAAAAATTATATAATTTTTTAAATTTTTATATATAATTATTATATATATTATTATATTTTATATATTTTACTAATATTTTTATATATATTTTTAAAATATATAAATAATATATATATATAATATATTATTTTATAATTATATATATAAAATTTATATTAATTTTATATATATATAGTTTATGTGTGATCTAGTCTCTTATAAATAACGTGCATATGCGTAATATATATAAAATTTATTAATAAAAATTTTATAATATATTATTATATATATTCTGGGGGGGTGTGATATTATAAATATTATATATATTATATTATTATAATTTTAAAAAAATATTATAATTTTTAAAGTAAAATACCCACACATAATAATCATAATTTTTTATAATATATATATATATATATAATAATATATAATATATATATATAGAGAGGGGAAGGGGGAAAAGAGAGAGAGAGAAGAGAGACAGTGCGTATGTGTGTTTGGCCTAATTACATACTATAATATATTATTATAATATTTAATATATGTATATATATATTATATTAAAATAATGTATATATATTTTGTAATATTAAATTTTAAAAATATATATATAAAAATATATGTAATATTTATGTATATATATAATATATAAATATATAATATAATATAATTATTAAATATATATATATAATATAAATTTTTTAAAATTATTAATCGCGTTAAAATCAGCTTAGATTTGCCCGAGGGAAGCGAATCTTGCATAAAATATAGCCAAGACTGTGATGAACACTTATTATCAAAAGTTTCAAAAACGACCGTCTTCACATCAGTTTACAAAAAGGGGAAAATGCAAAATAAATAATTGGGGGCCAAATAGGGAAAAATAGCAGTTTAAAAATTTTTTTAAAAAACTAAAATAATCAAAAAAAGCAAAAATGGGGCGAAAAATAGGGACCGTGTACAAAATAAAAGACATACCCCTAAACAATGAACAAATAATTAAAGGTCTGTAAAATTTCCTAAATAATTGTTGGTGTTGATTGTTGTTTAACTTTTGGTTTTTAAACTTGTGAAAAACAAAGATCCGAGATTTGGGGGCGAGTCTGTTTTCAGATGTAGACAAATTTTTTAAATCACGTGAGTGAGGGGGTTTTAAACTTGTGAACTGCTATTTCTTTCCTAGTCTGGCTCCAATTATTTATTTTGTTTTGTTTCTTCTTTGTAGCACTGATGATGGAGACGGTCGTCTTTGAAGAAACGTTTGCATAATAAAGATGTTCATCACAGTCTTGGCTATCATTTTCAAGCAAGCCGCTGTTCAAGTTGAAATTAGGCAGCAGCTTTATAAGGGAAGATTCCACCAGTCTGCGGGAGTGGACATCAGCAGAAGGAAAGACAATCCGCGATGGCCAGTGTCCCACTGGTGGCAAAAGAGGGCATTGTTGTTGTGTCCCCTGGATACAGCGTACTTATGTTGAGAGAGACGCTTGATAAGACTGGCGCCTATTTCGCCAAAGTACTGCTTGTCACAGGAGGCACAGCATAGGTGTCAACCTTCGAGGTAGAAGGAAGGCTGGAGAGTGTTCACCTGGTGAAAGATCAGCCTGCAGTTGAGAGGGTGAAGAGGGCGACGGAGAGAGTAGATCTCCTCAGTGTAGGGCAGGCTGAGGACGGGCAGGTAAGGAGTCTCTTTAGGAGGAGGGTCGTGGTAGAAGGTACGCCGTGCCCTAGATAACGCGGCCTCAAGAACATGATCGGGGTAGCCAAGTTTGGAGAACGAGTGACGTAAGAAGACGATCTCTCCATCCAGGTACTGGGGGTCACAGATGCGGAGGGCGCGAAGAAATAGCGAGGTGGCATCACCTCTCTTAACATGGAAAGGGTGGTATGAGAAGAAGTGTATGTACATACCACTATGCATAGGCATCCTGTATATGGAGAAGGAGAAGTGGTCAGCAGAGCGATGGACTAAGGTGTCCAAGAAAGGGAACTTGTTGTCAACCTCCCATTCCACTTTGAAACGGAGGGAAGGAGAGAGAGAGTTCAGCTGCATCAGGAAATCCGGGAACAGGGCAGGGTCATGAGGCCAGAGAGCAAAGACGTCGTCGACCTCAGCCAGACCGACGGTCGAAGGGAGATGGAAGGAAGAAGCTCAGACTCGAAGAATTCCATGAACAGATTTGCCAGGACTGGAGAGAGGGGAGAGCCCATAGCAACGCCGAACGTCTGAGAGTAGAAGCGACCTTCAAAGGGAAAGGAATTAGAGTCCACACACAGACG
>NW_023647483.1:55581-62261 GCF_015228065.2 Penaeus monodon
ATATATTATATATATATATATATGTATATATAATAATATAATTATTATATATATATATATATATATTCATATATATATTACTATATATATATATATATATATATATATTCATATATATTCAATATATATATATATATTATATATATATATATATATATATACATACACATACATATGTATGTGTGTGTATGTATTAACATTATATATATATATATATATATATATATATATATATATATATATATATATATACGTTAATATA
The DNA here is from genome assembly GCF_015228065.2 of Penaeus monodon. Classification (NCBI taxonomy): domain Eukaryota; kingdom Metazoa; phylum Arthropoda; class Malacostraca; order Decapoda; family Penaeidae; genus Penaeus; species Penaeus monodon. The sequence goes on from NW_023647483.1 coordinate 55,844, forward strand.
TATATGTTATGCGCTATCAACCGATCTGCGCCATCGATCGATTGCGCAGCGCCATCTATGGATCTTTCGTTAGCGCAGCAATCGGTAGATCGCGCAACGATCGATGGATAGCGCTGAGCGTTCGGGGGAGAGTGGTAGACGAGATGATGATTTTGTCAGCAGAGTGATACGATGATTTTGTCAGGATAATTTCTAACTTCTAGAAATAAACTGTCAAGTGGAGTAGCGCCTTCACTCTATTATGGACACCTTGAACATTGAAAATGAAACGCTTTGTCTAACCGTGTGACACATCGCCATCTTTCGGTTGTTGTTCGAACTAAACGTCAAATGGACATTTTTCGAGTTGCCATTCTCCAACCAGAAAATATTTATTGCTACTGTCGCTGTCCGGATGATGGAAATTTGATGGTGGAATGCGAAGGATGCGAAGAATGGTACTGTACTGATCAATAAAAATTGTAGACTGTGAAGGGAAATTTTATTTATAATATTGTAGAATGGAATAATATTGTAGAATGGAAATTATGAAATGTACTGGTAAATAAAGTTTGAAGACTGATTTTAAAAGATTATATTTCTTTGTATTTATCCAATAAATGAAATTAAGTAAAACTATGCTTGTGTAAATTTTTATTTTAAATCGCTATATTCTCTCCAGACCTGAAAAATAATGAAGCTGTAGGAAAGGTTGGTAAGAGTTGTCAGTACTCATGACGAAAAATCGGTCGATCGCGCTGCGCGATCAATAGACACTTCATGCGCCACAAGCCAGTGTTCCGTCAACCATATCGATCGATTGCGCAGCGCGATCTACCGATTGCTGCGCTAACGAAAGATCCATAGATGGCGCTGCGCAATCGATCGATGGCGCGGATCGGTTGATAGTGCATAACATATACACATACATACAAACATATATGTATGTTGTTTGTTAGTGTGTCTATGTTTGTATATTCATGTATGCATATATATGAATGTATATATACATGAAAAGAGAAACAGCCACAGTAGAAAATGAAACTAAACCGTAACGTTTCGAACTCTTCACGAGTTCCTCTTCAGACGAATAAAACCGAAATGGATACAAGGAGAAAATTTTGGCAAGTATATATAGTGATAGAGAGACAGGACGAACAAGAGCTGAATCAGGTCTCAAGAGGGTCAAGGTCGAAGAGTCTGGAGAAGGCTTTGCTAACTAACGAGGAGGTAAGATCAACCAGGCCCCATTGACCAGCACTCAAGTTAAAATTAGGCATTTTTCTAATTAAAAGAGATTCTAACATTTTTCTTTCGTACGAATTGGCTGATTTATGAATTAATTTAGCGCTTTTCCAGTTAAGCCGGTGACCTTCATCACGTAAATGAATGAAACACGCATTTGATTCTCTAGCAAATCTAACATCACGCTGATGTTCATTAATTCTTTTCTCAAAAGCTCTACCGGTCTCACCTATGTAAAACTTGGGGCAATCTTTACAAGGTATAGTGTAAATACCGGGAGAAGTCTCAAGAGCACCGCTAGCCGCATTGTATTTTACTAAAGTATTACGCAACGTATTCGGATAAGTAAAGACAATGTCAATGCCAGCGCCTTTAAACATGTGCCGTTTTTCATCGAGGGACGGGTTATACGGAACAATTAATAGATTACTGGCACTATCCTGTTGAGAATTACGGGAATGAGTATAAAATTTCCATCTCGCAGATGAGTGTGCCTGATTTAAGAAGAAACGGGGATATCCTAATTTCGAAAAAGTTTCAAAAATGACGTCAAGCTCCCGATCAATAAACTCATTGTCACAAATTCTATATGCCCTAAGAAACATGGACGAGACTTCTGACTTTTTAACATATAACGGGTGATTCGAGAAAAAATGAAGATAATTAGCGGTGTGAGTAGGTTTACGGTAAACCGAAAATTTAAGGGAGCCATTTACATTGAATAACAGTATGTCGAGAAATGGCAATTTCCCTGAATCTTCCCATTCTACTTTAAAATTGATAGTACGCGCGAGGTTGTTGAGTTTACTGAAAAATTCAATCGAAATCTGAACGGTTCACTTGCCACATAGAAAATACATCATCAACATAACGAAACCAAACCGTGTCGGGAGGGAGAATTGACGGAAGGAGTTCAGATTCAAACATCTCCATATATAAATTCGCAAGAACCGGGCTTAAGCTACTTCCCATCGCGATACCATTGATTTGTTTATAAAATTCGCCGTCAAAAGTAAAGACATTATTCGTGACGCACAAACGAATGAGATCGATAAAGCAATTGACCGGAATAGGGATCTTATCACGAGCTGAATAAAGTTTTCTTTCAAGAAATTCTAACACATCTTCAAGCGGAACATTAGTGAACAAAGAATCTACATCAAAACTCACTAATTTCTTACCGTGCGTCGGCAAGTTTCTAACCTCATCCATGAAATCCATTGAATGTTTAATATGACTATCAGAAAAGGACCCCATAAAAGGAGATAAAACGCTCGCTAGCCATGAGTCTAAAGGACGGGTAACCGAGTTGCAAGACGAAATAATAGGCCTTAGAGGGACGCCCTGTTTGTGAGTTTTAGGAAGGCCATAAAAATACGGAATAGAGGGATTAACCGTTCTGAAGCGATCAAAGAATTTGGGGTCAGGACAAAATGCAGCAATACGTCTAAGGTTTTTACGAAATGACTCCGTGACAGAAGAATACGGGTTGGAGCGCAGTTTTTGATACGTCGAGTTGTCGTTAAAAAGGGAATGAGCTTTGCTTATATAATCAGATTTATTAAGGATAACTACGTTATTACCTTTGTCGGCTTTGGTAATCATAATATCCAAATTACGTTTAAGTGATTTAGTGGCCAAGAAATAACGTCGGGGTAAGCTTTTGAAATCGTCGAATAAATCAAGAATCGGATTTAACATGACACCTTTAAGGTAGCTGAGATCTTTATTCGAGGATTTGTTTTGCTTCGCAATGAAACTATCAAGACCTTTAATATAATCTAAACAGTGATTAGCGCTTGGTTTGGTAGCAAAAGATAAACCCAAACCTAAAAGTTCGGTTTCGTAACGTGAAAGGGAATAAGACGATAAATTTACGACCAAGTCAGTAAGCGAAAATTTACACCACGCGCTACGTGAACAGAGACGGTTAAGTTTCTTGTGGAGGGATCTTTGATGCCGTTCGCTTTCAAAAGACGCTCTACGCGCAGCAATGGCTAAAAGGTCGTCAACAAATTGAACGGGGGTAACTTCTCTAAGCAATCTAAGCGATTTACAAACATGAAGAAATGCATCATCAACATCTAATTTAGCGCAACGGATGCTATCGAATAAACGGTGACGCTCACAATTAGAAAACGGAATGCCCAATCTAGAACTATAAAAATACTGGCCAAAAGAAGGGGGACTTACCTGCTCGTGTAAGCAGTCTTGTAGAAACTTGACCTGGTTCTTCCTCCTCCTGGAGGAAATCAGAGCTTGCTCATACTGTCTAAAAGGACGTGCAACCGCCGGGCAAGTGGCGAGCACGAAGGACAGTACGAAGGGAATGAACGTGGCTTCCATAATAAACACAAACACAAACACAGTAACGTGTACACAAAGATGAAAAGAGAAACAGCCACAGTAGAAAACATATATGTATGTTTGTTTGTTAGTGTGTCTATGTTTGTATATTCATGTATGCATATATATAAATGTATATATACATGAAAAGAGAAACAGCCACAGTAGAAAATGAAACTAAACCGTAACGTTTCGAACTCTTCACGAGTTCCTCTTCAGACGAATAAAACCGAAATGGATCAAGAGTTCGAAACGTTACGGTTTAGTTTCATTTTCTACTGTGGCTGTTTCTCTTTTCATCTTTGTGTACACGTTACTGTGTTTGTGTATATATACATATATCTATCTATCTAATATATATACATATGTATATATACATATTTCATATATCATCATCATCATCATCAAGAGGCTAACGCCGACGGGGGCGCATGGCCGCATCCGCCCTTCGCTTCGAGCCACGAGGATCCCTCGAGGCGAGTCTCCAGGCAGGCACACGGCCCATCTCTAATTCCTCGCGACAGGTCTCGTCGAGCTGCCCAAGCCATGATCTCCTAGGTCGTCCCACAGGTCTCCTACACCCAGGGTTGTCTCGCAGGGAGACAACCCGATGGGCAGGGTCGTCCATAGGGAGGCGAACTAGGTGGCCATATAGCCTGAGTTGGCGGATTATGCAAGTAACAGGTCCCATGCCAGTCTCACGGTGTAACCGTCGGTTGGTCCTGCCAACTGTACCCCATGGTCCGGCGAAGGGACTTGTTACAAAAGGCATCAAGGCGAGACTCCAAGATACTGGATAGCGTCCAGGTTTCGCTTCCATAGAGCAAAACTGGCAGTATCAAGGCCTTGAAGACATGCAGCTTGGTCCTTCTGCATAGGTACCGACATCTCCAGACGGTCTTGTTGATCGAGTTCATGGCTCCTGTTGCCAGACCAATCCGTCTACTGACTTCCTGGTCTGACAACCCAGAGATATGGACTACGCTACCAAGGTATGTAAAACTTTCTGTAACTTCAACGTCCTCGCCGCAAGCATGAATCGACTGAACGGGTTCCCCTAACAGGCCCTCAAAGTCCTGAATCTTGGTCTTGGTCCAGGAGAACTCTAGGCTTAGGGGCTTCGCCTCATTGCTAAATGCATCAAGAGCCGCCACAAGTGACTCCAAGGACTCAGATAGGATGGCAACATCGTCGGCAAAGTCAAGGTCTGAGACCTTAATATTGCCTAGTGTTGCTCCACACTGACTTTGGCTAGTAGCTCTGCCCATTATCCAGTCCATACAAGTGTTGAAAAGTGTTGGTGCAAGGACACAGCCTTGCCTCACCCCTGAATTAACAGGGAAGAAGTTCGACATTCTCCCACCACACTTTACAGCACTTTCAGTACCAGTATAGAGGCTTGCTATCAGGCCAATAATTTGTGTCGGAATTCCCCTGAGCCTCAGGATCTCCCATAGCGATTCCCGATGCACCGAGTCAAACGCCTTCTTGAGGTCGATGTAGGCTGCGAGCAACCCACGACCAAACTCACGACGGCAGTCCACAATTACTCGAAGCGCTAGTATACGGTCTATCGTGGACTTGCCAGGAGTAAATCCAGACTGCTCCTTCTCTGATGCCTCAGCAGGTGATGAGATGATGATTGCCAAATCATTTTTTTCCCTGGTACTATCAGATACTTGGAGTTTATATGTTTTGAACGCTTCAATTAGCAGATATGTCCAAGATATAAAGAAAAAAGTAAAATAAATGGTTTTCAAGAATTCATCACAGAAGGAAAGACGAGGAAAAAATAACAATAAAATAATTGTAGTGTTCATATACAGATATTAAAAACACATTTATTTACATATTCCTACAAACGAAACATTTTGCTGGGTTGACTCAGTAGTAGATGTCTTTATTTTTTCCAAAACCAATTAAAAGAAAGACATGAAATGCAAAGGTTACGATTTTCTTTGGAGGCAGTAGACGTAGAAAACGTGGATTTAGAGACTAGATAGGAGAAACTCGTGTATCATTATTATTACTATTTATTTATTTATTTATTTTTAAATTATTATTTCTTTTGTCATTATTATAATTAATAACATCATTATGATACCAGACTCCTATTATGACAACTACCACTATTATTTCTACTACATAAATAATCAATTAAAAGGTAATATTAATGATGACAGTCAATAATAACGATAAAAACGATAATAATAATAATAATAATAATAATAATAATAAATAATAATAATAATAATAATAATAATAATGATAATAACAACAACTCCATTATCATACAAGTATTTCATAAATAGACGAATGCTAATGACGACAGTGGTAAGTACAGTGGAACCAAGGAAGAAAGAAATGTATAACCTCTAGGTTTTACTACTTCCCTGTAATAAGGAAATCAGAAATAGAGCAACAGAAAAACATAAGAATGGTTGCTAGATTTTTTTTTTCTTCTTTTTTCGAATGAAATGTTATCCAAATTCTCTTTATTCTCACTTTTATCATCATTATTGTCATGATTAATAGAATTCTGGTATTATTATCATTATTACCCTAATAATTGCAAAAATCATCAAATGAATGGAAAAAACGTCATTTTGGAGTCTACTCTCAATAGGCTATATTTCGCTAGATTTTGCCGCTTTTTCGACTTTTGGGATTTTTTTTCTTTTACTTTTTTTTTATTATTATATATGGACACCATTCCTGTTCTTATCATCATTATTATCACGATTATCATCATTATTATGGTTATCATCATCATTATCATCATTACCATCATTATTGCAATTATTATCATCATTATTGCATCATTATGCAATCTTATATTTGCATATTA
>NW_023647483.1:62361-72361 GCF_015228065.2 Penaeus monodon
TTTTTAACAGTAATAATTACAGTAATAACGATATTAATTAAAATAATGATATAGATGATTATCATAAAAAACGTCATTATTGTTATTATTATTCTTATGGACTATTACTATGTAGTTGTTATTAGTATAGTTGTAGAAATATATATCATGATAACTGCAATAATTGCAATAACAAATTATAATAATTGCAATAATTATGATAATAATTGCAATAATGATGATAATAATTGCAATAATGATGATAATGATGATATTAACGAGAATAATGATGATAATCATAATAATAATGATTATAATAACAGGAATTGTGTCCATATATAATAAAAAAAAGGGTAAAAGAAAAAAAAGATCCCAAATGTCGAAAAAGCGGCAAAAATCTAGCGAAAATTACTGCCTTTTGGAGAGTATACTCAAAAATGGACGTTTTTTTCCAATTCATTTGATGATTTTGGCAAATTAATTTAGGGTAATAATGATAATAATTTACCAGGAATTCTATTAATCATGACAATAATGATGATAAAAGTGAGAATAAAGAGAGAATTTGGATAAACATTTGATGATTATTAATATTATTACTATTATCATTATTATTATTCATGATTATTATTATTATCAATTATTATTATTAATATTATTATTATTATTATTAATATTATTATTATCATTTTTTTATCAAGTAGTAGTAGTAAATAGGTAGTAGTAGTAGTAGTAGTAGTAGTAGTACTTTAATTATTAGTATTATTGCCAAAAAATATTTTATAAACTGTAATAATAACAATAATAATAATAAGTATAATGATAATAATAACTAATCGTTATAATATTGTTATTTAATATTATTATTGTTATTATTATCATTATTATTATTTTACTAGTAGTTATAATTGTAAAAAATATAATTATTATAAAACAGTAATAATTACAGTAATAAACGACATTAATTAATATAAATGATATAAAATAATTATTATAAAAAACGTTTATTATTGTTAGTATTATTGTTATTACTATCATTATTGTAGCTGTTATTAGTATAGTTGTTAAAAATATATATTATTACTGCAATAATTGCAATAATAATGATTAATTGGCAATAATGATGATAATAATTGCAAATAATAATGATAATGATGATGGTAATGATGATAATGATAATAATGATGATTTTTGTGTGTATGTGTATATGTATTTGTATATATGTGTGTATATTATATATATATATAATATATATATATATGTGTGTGTGTGTGTGTGTGTGTGTGTGTGTGTGTGTGTGGGTGTTGTGTGTGTGTATAATATGTATATATATATATTTTTTTTTTTCTATGGTTTTATATATATATATATATATATAATTATATATATATAATATATATGTATATGTACATATATATAAAAAAATATATAGATAAGGTATGAATGAGAATGAATATCTTCACAATACAAGAGAATGTATTTGACCGGTTTCGACTGTGTCTTCGTCAGAAATACATACATTAGAGAAATTACATAGAAAATATATATCAGGCGTGAGCTGACAGAATACCTGACTGTGGACCTCCTATTCGTTGGCTCGTAGGATTGTTGCTGTGACCTTGGATAATCTGAACCTGCCCGATGCCGTGTTACATTACTCTCCGTCGCGATGTAAGCTGCTTCCATAATTTTTCTTTTTAGTTTGTTTCAGTCCTCCATGGGACTATTTCTGCATCCTTCCAGTTCGGTAGATGTCCAGCTTCATCTACATGTTACCACCATGGCGTTGGAAAGTTCTATGGTGACGGATGTCAGCTCGATGTTCGCTGATCCTGGTGCTGAAAACCACGGCCTGTTTCCCCAAAGTATGCTGTATCGCAACCGCTGCAGGGTATGCGATATACAAACACTACAAGGGTTGCTTTGGGGTGCTTTCTGCACCCTATTAAATAAAATTTTTTTAAAAATTTTTTTAAAAAAAAAAGATTTTTTTAAAGTTTTTGAATTTCAAGGCGGGAAGAATTTTTTAAAAAAAATTAAGGAAATAATTGAAAAAAGGATTTTAAAAATTTTGGATTTTGCTTTGAAAATTTTTGGGAAGGAAAAAAATTGATTTTTTGGGGGGATTTAAAAATATTTATTTTGAAAATGTGTTAATTATTTTTTTAAATGATTTATTTAAATAAGGGTTTGGGGGTTTTTTTGGGTGTTTGTTGGTTTGGTTTTGAAATATTATATATATTTTTTTTTTCTATTTTTTAAATATTTTTTTAGATTTTTAAAATTTTAAAATTTTAAAGGCAAATTTTAAAATAAAGTAAGGTTTTGGGTAAACCAAAAAATTTACAAAGAGAAGTTTAACCGGTTTTTTTCGTTTGGGCCTTTTTAAAAACTTTAATTTTAGGAAATTACGGGGGAAAATTTTTTTAAACACCCGGTACAAATCCGATGGGGGTTTTCTTTTTCTAAATTTTGCTTAAACCGGTAACCCTAAACCCCCCCAAATGCGGGGTTTTCCTCCCGGATTTTAAAGGCCAAATAATTTTTTCTTTTTTTTGTTCGGGTTTTGGGGAATTTTGACCTTTTCCAGTGGGAGTGCCCGCCTTTCCTTTTTCCCAGGTTAAAAGGTTCTTGGGGGCCCCCATTAGCCCCCCCCCCGTGGGGAAATCGGGGGGCGGGAAACCCCCCAAAGCCTTTTTTCCCCAAAAATAGGGGGGAACCAACCCCAAAGGGGAAAAAAGGAATTACAAACTACAAGGGGCGGGGCCCCTTTTTTTGCCCGAAGTTGTTTTTTCCCCCATCCCTAAAACCCTCCCCTTTTGGGAAAAGATTTTGTACCCCTAAAGAAGGGAGGAAAAATGAAAAAACCCAAAAGGGAGGGTGGGGGGGGCCCCGCTTGAAGTATGCTCCGCCCCTTTTTTGGGGGAAACGGGGTTTTTTTGGGGGTATTTGTGCCCCAAAAGCAATTTCAAGAAAATCTCCCGAAAAAATTTCGGGGCTGGCCCCTTTTTCCCAAAAAGGGGGCCCATAAAAAAGTTTGTTTTTTTGTTGGGGGGGTATTTTTATATAAAAAATCTTTTTTTTAGGTTCGAAAAGGGAAAAGTAGGGTTTTTCCCCCCAGGTCAAGAAAGGGGGAAAGGTTTTTTTCTGTTCCCCCCCCTTAAAAGGGAACTATTTTTGGAAGGGGGACCCCCCATTTTTGGAAGCAAAAACCTTTGGGACAATTGCAGGGACTTTCCACGTAGAAAAATGGTTTAAATTTTTCCCTTTTATTTTTTAGTATCCCTCTCCGGCCCTCCAAAAAAACCCGGTGCGGACAAAAAGGGGGGCCCTGGGGGGAAATAACTTTTATTAACCCCAAAAAGGGGGACCGAAGTTCAGCATATTAAGGGGAAAAAAAAAGGGGGGCCCCCCCGCGGGTTTTCTGGTTTCCCAGGAAAGTTTCCCCTAAATTTTCCCGGAAATTTGTTTTTGGGGGGAATTTTAAAAGGGGATTTCCAAAAAAACGGGGCCTTTTTTTTCTATCCCCGTTTGGGGGGAGCGAGGGCCCCCCGGGGGGTTTTTCAGGGGAAAATTTATGGCCCCCCAAAAAGGCCCAGAGGGGGTTACCCCAAAAACCGGGGGCAAACTTTAGCGCGGCCAAAGGGCCAGAAAATCGGTTCACGGAAAGGGGGGGTCCCTTTTAGACCTCTATAGGGGGTTTTTGGGGGGGCCTCTTCCCTTTTAAAAACCCTTTAATTCGGGTGAAAAAAAAAAAAACCCGGGCCCCCAAAAACCGGAAAGTATCTTCCCCCTCATTTTTGGGTTCTTTGAAACCCTGAACCCGGGAAAGTTTTTGTTTTTTTTTTTATGAAAAATTTTTTTTAATAAAAAAACCCCCCCAAAATTTTTTAAAGGGGGTAAATACGGGGGGCCAGCCGGGGAAACCTTTTCAAAAAATTACGCGGGGGAAATCCCCGGGGGCGGCGATTAAACCCCAAATCGCAAGGGGGCCCCGGGGAGAACCCCCCCCGGGGGGAAGCCCCAGGGGTTTCGGAAAAAGAGCCAAAGGGCCCCTTTTTTTTTGGCTTTGGGGGTCAAAAGGGGGGCTTTTTTTTAAAGCCGTGTTTGGAGGACTTTTTTTTTTTGGGGTATTCACTTCGTCCACTTTTTTTTCAACCTCTTTTAATTATTGTAATTCTTTTATGTGGTGACAAGTATTAGGATTCTGCAATAATTGAGATAAAAGTATGGAAAATGTTTTAATTCAAGTAATGTAATTGTGTTGAGGAATGCTCAAAGAAGGCGAGCATATGGAAAGATTGTCGGGATTTATAGTTTTTATATATGTTTGTAATCTTTGTGTTGAGGCAGTTCGGGAAAACCGGTGTTTATAATCTGGATTGTATTATTTTTTCGGAGGAACCTTATACTAAATTTTGCAAATAATAATATATTATGTAATTGAAATTAAATAAGATAAGGTAATAGAGAAATGAATATCTTCACAATAAAAAGAGATGTATTTGACCGGTTTCGACGTGTCTTCGTCAGAAATACATTACATTAGAGAAATTTACATAGAAAATATATATCAGGCGTGGAGGCTGACAGAATACCTGACTGTGACCTCCTATTTCGTTGCTCGTAGGATTGTTGCTGTGACCTTGGATAAATCTGAACCTGCCCGATGGCCGTGTTTTACAATTACTCTGCACGTGCGATGTAAGGCGGCTTCGCCATATATTTTTCTTTTAGTTTGTGTTCAGTTCCTCCAGGGACTATTTCTGCATCCTTCCAAGTTCGGTAGATGTCCAGTTTCTCATCTACCTTACACATGGCGTTGGAAACGTTTCTATGGTGGAGCGGATGGTCCGCTCGATTTTCGCGATCCTGGTTGTTTGCTGAAACCACACCAACGGGCCTGTTCTCCCCAAAGTATGAGCTGTATCGCAAACCGCGTTGCGAGGGGTATGCAGATATTTTACAACACTACCAGAGGTGTTGGCTTTAGCGGGGACTTGCTTTCTGGCTCACGTATTAGTCCAAGGTTGTCTATCTTTTTCCACCGGAATCTGTTGGCGGTGGCGATCTCCACTGGTCTTGCCGAAAAGTATTTTGCTGATACGCCTGGGGAAATGGTTTACATGGACGGTAAAAATGAGGAAAACCAGTTTACTAGACCCCGAGGGGTGCGGGGTCTGCCTTGCAAGTAATGCTCTCGCGCCCTTTGCTTGTTTTGAGGTTGAACAGGGAAGCCTCTGGGAATATTGTTGTTTCAATTGAAACAGAACCACTATTCACTAAGGGCAAAACTACAAAAAAACATGCCCTCGAGAAAAATCAGGGGCTGGCAGATCCTCAGTGCTCTGGGAGGAATGAAGGCCAATCACAAATCACAAAACCAGATTATTTCAGTTTTGTTGTGTGTGGGCGGGAGTTAGTAATTTGGGATATAATCATCTTTTTAGTAGGGCCCTGTTCCTGAACAGAGAAAAAAACACGTAGGGTTCGTCGTCACACCCGAGTGGATCAGGAGAGTATACTCAGGGAAAGGTAGTTTCTGAGTGGGGGGGATTTCTCCTCCTCCCTCCAACGGTGGAAACTGGATTTTCTCGGTGAAAACGGAGTTGAGCCGCGCTAAGTATATGATTGCAAAGCACGACCTGGCACTGGGGGACAATGAAGTGACAGGAAGGGACCGGGTTCCCAATCTACTTTAGCAGAAAGCCATGTTGAATTTTGGCCGATTATATCCCTGTAGTTATCACCTTTCTCACAGGCGTCTCCATGAAAAAACAAGCAAGCCATGGACGGCATTCCGCATGTGGGGAGGCCCATGGCGCAGAAGACCCAACTATTCATCTCATGGGTATTCACTTCCCAGCAAATTCGAAAGTAATTCCGGAAGTTGCACGCATTTAAAACTTTCAAGCTAGGGAGACAACAAACAAGATGGGTGTCTCGGTCAGTTTCGGAGTCTGCGTCTTGTCATGGAAGCTGGTGGAATTGATCGGGCCTCTGCGACTGCCCGGGACGACTGGCTTTTCGTCTCGGTTGGGTACCATTGGGTAAAGAAGAAGGAATTTAACCATCAAAAAACAAACTGGCAAGCGGTTTTTCTATTTCTCTACCCAGAAATTTTTGTGGAGTGACGTTGATGAGGTCCCCGGAGTTCTTCAAGGTGGGAATATCCAACTGATGGAACCCACCATAGGCGGCCCAGAGGAGGTGTTTTAGCAAACAAAACCGGTTCGGCTAACACGATGGGGGAGCGCTGCCCAATTGCCCAGAGGTGATCGGGTCTAGTCATCGGCACAACACTGGTTTGGTGTTACCTTCGGGAGGGGAACCTCTCATGGGACGGGTTGCCGGGGGGGCCTCCTTCCAGCAGGTGGAAGGTAGGCGTTTACCTTCGGCTGAACGCAGAAGTAAAAAACCCTCGGCCTTTTTCTTGAACCTGGCAGCCTCCATCTTCCCCTCACCTTTCGTTACTTTCCTGTTAAAACAGTAGAATCGGAAAGTAAAATTGTTCATTTTATGTAAATAATCATTTTATCCATAACAACAAATGCCACCACCTTTATCAGCCTGGGTTGATGACGATGGTCTCATCGTCGCGGAGGTCCTTCAACCGCGGAGATATATCTGCGTGGGATCGCCGGGGGGCGCGACGATGCATCAGCCATACAGCAAGCCAGTGATCCCTTGGACGAACCCTTTGTCGGACGTCACTATCGGTCCAGCGGTGGTTCGAGATGGACGTAGTCCATTAGGTCCTTCTTTTCTTGCCCGGTGCTGGAATTTGAGGCCTAGCGAGAGGGGCTTCTTTCTTCCAAGGGAGTCAGGTGTTTGGAGGACATGTTTTTGAGGAGATCACTTCGTCCAGCTTTGTCCAACCGCTCTTTTCTGCATATACGTTGTAATTTCTCTTTATGTTTGACTCGTTGAGCTCGGTCCCTCCTGCTGTAATTGGAGGACCAGCTCATGGGGAAGGTGTTCTCCCTCGAGTTCATCCCGGAGTTCGTCGATTCGGTGTTGCAGGGTCCTAATGGCCTCCACAAGGGAAAGGCCCGAGCACTATCTGGGAACGGGATGCTCGCCGGATTTCCAAACTGGCTCGGAGCTGAAGGTGGCAAAAAACTTGCTCAGCCAAGCAGTCCATCAGGAACCAACGCCGATTCTTGACACTCTGGATCTTGCGTCTTGTGAAAAAAATCCCGGGGAGGGGGAACCCATTCGCCATTCATTGCCGTGAGTAGGATGAAACCGTATTCATATTGACAAATGTAGATAAGGTATGAATGAGAATGAATATCTTCCACATACAAGAGATGTATTTGACCGGTTTCAACTGTGTCTTCGTCAGAAATACAACATTAGAGAAATTAACATAGAAAAAATATATATTCAGGCGTGAGCTGACAGCAATACCTGACTGTGACCTCCTATTCGTTGCTCGTAGGATTGTTGCTGTGACCTTGGATAATCTGAAACCTGCATCGGGCGGCCCGTGGCAGGTTCAAAGATTAATCCAAGGGTCACAGCAAAAAAATCCTACGAGCAAACGAATAGGAGTCCACAGTCAGGTATTCTGTCAGCTCACGCCTGATATATGTATTTTCTATGTAATTTCTCTAATGATGTGTATTTTCTGGACGAAGACACAGTGAAAAACCGGTCAAATACATCTCTTGTATTGTGAAGATATTCATTCTCATTCATACCTTATCTACATTTGTCATATGAATACGGTTCATCCTACTCCACGGCATGGAATGGGCGAATGGGTTTCCCCCTCCCCGGGATTTTTTTCACAAGACGCAAGATCCAGAGTGTCAAGAATCGGGCGTTGGTTCCTGATGGGGGACTGCTTGGCTGAGCAAGTTTTTGCCACCTTCAGCTCCGAGCCAGTTGAAAATCCGGGCGAGCATCCGTTCCCAGATAGTGCTCGGGCCTTCCTTGTGGAGGGCCATTAGGGACCCTGCAAACACCGAATCGACGAACTCCGGGATGAAACTCGAGGGAGAAACACCTTCCCCATGAGCTGGTCCTCCAATTACAGCAGGGAGGGACCGAGCTCAAACGAGTCAAACATAAAGAGAAATTTACAAACGTATATGCAGAAAGAGCGGGTTGGACAAAAGCTGGACGAAGTGATCTCCTCAAAAAACATGTCCTCCAAACACCTGACTCCCTTGGAAGAAAAAGAAAAGCCCTCTCGCTAGGGCCTCAAAATTCAGCACCGGGCAAGAAAAAGAAGGACCTAATGGGACTTACGTCATCTCGAAACCACCGCTGGACCGATAGTGACGTCGACAAAGGGTTCGTCCAAGGATCCACTGCTTGCTGTATGGCTGATGCATCGTCGCGCCCCCCGGCGATCCCACGCAGATATATATCTCCGCGTTGAAGGACCTCCGCGGACGATGAGGACCACTCGTCATCACCCAGGCTGATAAAGGTGGTGGCATTGTTGTTATGGATAAAAAATGATTATTTACATAAAATGAACAATTTACTTTCCGATTCTACTGTTTAACAGGAAAGTAACGAAAGGTGAGGGGAAGATGGAGGGCTGCCAGGTTCAAGAAAAAGGCGAGGGTTTACTTCTTGCGTTCAGCCGAAGGTAAACGCCTACTTCACGTGCTGGAAGAGACCCCCCCGCAACCCGTCCATGAGAGGTCTCCCGAAGGTACACCAAACCAGGTGTGCCGATGATGAGACCGATCACCTCTGGCATTGGCAGCGCTCCCCATCGTTTAGCCAAGGTTTTTGGCATAAACCCCTCTCTGGCGCTTATGGGGGTCATCAGTGATTCCACCTGAAAGAACTCCGGGGGACCTCATCAGACGTCTCCAGAATTTCTGGGTATAGAAATAAAAAGCTTGCCAGTTTTTGATGTTAAAATCCCTCTTTTACCAATGTACCCACAGGACGAACCAGTCCGGGCAGTCGAGAGGGTCACCAGCTCCATGGGGACAGGACGCAGGAACTCCCGCTGCCGAGACACCACTTTGTTTCCTAGTGAAGTTATGCGTGAAACTTCGGATACTTCGAATTTGCTGGGGATGAATACCAGCAGATTATGGTCCTCGCCATGGGCTCCCCTTGAGTGCCGTCATGGCTTGCTTGTTCATGGAGGACGGCTGGAGAGGGATAACTACAGGGATATAATCGGCAAACATTCAACATGGCTTTCGCTACGTAGATGGACGTCCTCGTCATTGTCCCCAGGAGGTCGTGCTTGCAACATACACTAGCGCGGCATCAAACTCCGTTCACGAAGAAAATCCAGTTCACCGTGGAGGAGGAGGAGAAATCAGAAAAACTACCTTTCCTGGATACTCTGATCCATTCGGGGTGACGGACGACCTACGTTTTCTCTGTATACAGAAAAGCCTACTAATTAAAGATGATTATATCCATTATATACTCCGGCCCACAGCAACAAAACGAAATCTGGTGTTGTGATTGGCTTCTTCCAAAGCACTGAGGATCTGGCAAGCCCTGAATTTCTCGAGGATGAGGTTGCCTATGTAATTAGTTCTTTCATGAAAACACACAAGTATCCCAGAGGGCTTCCTGTTCAACCTCAAAAAGAAGGCGGAGAGCATACTTGCAAGAGCAGGACCCCGCACCCTCTTCTAGTAATGTTCTCATTTTTACCGGTCATGTAAACATTTCCCAGGCGATCAGCAAATACTTCGGCAAGGACAGTGAGAATCGCCAGCACATCCGGGGAAAAGATACATGACTTAATACGTGGACAGAAAGCAGCCCGAAAAGGCAAACCCTTGTAGTGTTGTATATCGCATACCCTGCAGCGGTTGCGATACAGCATACTTTGGGGAAAACGGCCGTGGTTTCAGCACCAGGATCAGCGAAACATCGAGCTGACATCCGTCACCATAGAACTTCCAAACGCCCATGGTGGTACATGTAGATGAAGCTGGGACATCTACCGAAAACTGGAAGGATGCAGAAATAGTCCATGGGAGGACTGAACAAACTAAAAAGAAAAATATGGAAAGCAGCTTAC